>NC_042966.1:11105240-11175240 GCF_901001165.1 Salmo trutta
TATCTCTCCTATCTTTCTCACCCTGTGTATTCTCTCTTTCTACATCGCTCACTCTCCTTCCTTCCCTCCCTCTTCTCCCCTTTTCCTCCAGCGTTATTGTCGCCCTCCGTTCAAGTCAATATTTTTTCATTCCTTTGGGTCTGTGTTGGCACAGAGTGTCTCGGTCTCAGGTGTGACTGCAGTCACGTAGCCATAGCTACCTGGCACTGTCCCAACACACCTATGGCACCCGGAGTATCCCAGAGAAATGTACACGGACCCCTCAGCTCTCTGTATTTAACTCGGGGGAGCCACTCAGTGAAGACAGTATCATTGTCTTTGGTGTTTTGCTCTTTAGTTTTGGATTGGCCAGGGCACGCTAGCATGTGGTATGTGATTAAATGGGCTGTTTTCAGACTAGAGTTTAGTCATATTGTGGCTGTCATAATGTGTTAATGAACCCAATGTTAAAAATGATTTTTTCCCCCCACATTGTCTGCTTCATATCATATGGATCTAGTTCAACTATTTAGCATCAGCTACGGAATCAATACCGAAATCATGCCTTACTGTAAAAACGTTGATATTACTGTAACTTTATAACGTTCAACTCTTGCTCTTCCTCTCCTTCTCGGATTGTTAGTCTGAACGTTTTGCTGGCGCAGAGATAGAAACCATGGTGACTGGTTCGTTTGGAGGTGGCAGTGGTGGGCGGAGTTCGCAGTTTTGTCTCAGCTGATCGGACTGAATGGGCCCCTATGCCTTTACACTTATGCACGTACACACACACGCACACACACAGGTGGCGATGAGGGCCGGAGTGCAGCCAAGTCCTGCTGTTATTACAGATGTATATAGGAAGGAGGGAGGGCGGGCGGGAAAAGGGGGCTTGCTAGCCTAACGTGTGGTGTTTCACTCACTCACTCACTAAGCCCTGGGCTCTCTTTCTCACACAACACAAGAATAGTATGGTCATGAAGTCAGCTTCCACTATGGCACTTGGGCTCTCTGAAAGCAGCTCACAGATGTTTTATACGCTGTAATTTTATGACACATTTGCACATGAATTCAACGGGACTTGTGTGTCTACCAGTAGATTGGGGATTGTAGGCAACTCAGTTGATCCTATTATTACTTTTGTCCTTTTTAGCATAGTCATTAAATCACATCAAATCTAGTCTAAATGCTTTGGTCGCCTACACAGTTAGCAGGTGTAATGGTGGGTGTCGCGAAATGCTTATGCTCTTGTTCCTATCAATCAGTGCCGTAAATGTCAAACAAACACACAGTAATAAAACATTAAGAAATAGTAAAACAATTTAGTACAGCAGTAGATATATAACTAGTATATAAACATTATAAAAGTGGCCAGTGTTCAATGACTATGCACATAGGGCAGCAGTTCCTAAGGTGCGGGGTGGAGTACCCGGTGGTAGCCGGGTAGTGGCTAAGGGACAGAGTCTAGTTTAGCAGGCCGGCTGTTTAATGGTCTGATGGCCTGGGGATAGGAGCTGTTTGTCAGTCTTTCTGTCCCAGCTTGATGCACCTGTGCTGTCTCTGCCTTCTAGATGGCAGTGGGGTGAACAGGCCGTGGCTCGGTTGGTTGTTGTCCTTGATGATCTTTTTGGCCTTTCTGTGGACTTCAAGAAACAGCAGAGGGAGCACCCCCCATCCACATCGACGGGACTGCAGTGAAGGTGGAAAAGTTCCTCTGCGTACACGTCACTGACAAACTGAAATGGTACACCCACACAGACAGTGTGGTGAAGAAGGCGCAACAGCGCCTCTTCAACCTCAGGAGATTGAAGAAATTTGGCTTGGCACCTAAAACCCTCACAAACTTTTACAGATGCACAATCGAGAGCATCCTGTCGGGCTGTATCACCGCCTGGTACGGCAACTGCGCCGCCCGCAACCGCAGGGCTCTCCAGAGGGTGATGCGGTCTGCCCAACGCATCACCGGGGGCAAACTACCTGCCCTCCAGGACACCTACAGAACCCGATGTCACATGAAGGCCATATAGATCATCAAGGACAACAACCACCCGAGCAACTGCCTGTTCACCCTGCTATCATCCAGAAGGCAAGGTCAGTACACGTGCATCAAAGCTGGTACCGAGAGACTGAAAAACAGCTTCTATCTCAAGGCCATCAGACTGTTAAATAGCCATCACTAGCACATTAGAGGCTGCTGCCCTATACATAGACTTTAAATCACTGGCCACTTTAATAAATGGAACACCAGTCACTTTTATAATGTTTACATATTTTGCATTACTCATCTCATTTGTATATACTGTATTCTATACTATTCTACTGTATCTTAGTCTATGCCACTCTGACATTGCTCGTCCATATATTTATGTATTCTTAATTCCATAATTTTTCTTAGATGTGTGTGTATTGGGTATATGTTGTGAAATTGTTAGATATTAATTGCTAGATATTACTGCACTGTCGTAGCCAGAAACAAGCATTTCGCCACACCCGCAATAGCATCTGCTTAACCCGTGTATGACCAATAAAATTTGATTTGATTTGAGATGAGAACACAAAATCTTGTTCATAGTAATTGTCCTGTATGACTCAGTTGGTGGAGCATGGCCAAGATTGTGGGTTTGATTCTGGGGAGCATCCACACATAGATATGTATGCGCGTAAGTAAGTTGCATTGGATAAAATGTATGAATTCATACACCCACTAAGGAGAAATGAATTACCTGCATTCTCTTTCTTCAGTTCTTCCACCTGGCCCTAGCTGGCTGCCACTCTTGTCTCCGTGTTCCACAGCTTCTTTCTCTACTCCGAAACGATGTCTCTCAGAACCACCGCGACATCTCTCAGCTCCAACACAAATTCTTTCAGCTTCTGCACCTCAGTTAATCAGTCATGTTCCGTGAGTGTGAGTTTGTTGGTAGTGTCAGTAGCTTTGGTTCCTCTGTTTTCGATCTCAACCTTCTCTCCCTGAGCCCATGCCCCAGACAGACAGAACAGCAACACTAGCAGAGCAACAGCACCCTTTCGTTCTGAAATGATCCCTTTCGTTCTGAAACGATCCCTTTCGTTCTGAAACGATGCCTTTCGTTCTGAAACGATCCCTTTCGTTCTGAAACGATCCCTTTCGTTCTGAAACGATCCCATTCGTTCTGAAACGATGCCTGTTCAGATACGATGCGGTTTATGAGGCTCAGTTCTCCTTCTTATAACACTGAGTGTACAAAACATTATGAACACCTTCCTAATGTTGAGTTGCACCCCCTTTTGCCCTCAGAATGGCCCCGATTCGTCGGGGCATGGACTGTACAAGGGGTAAAGCGTTCCACAGGGATGCTGGCCCGTGTTGACTCCAATGCTTCCCACAGTTGTGTCAAGTTGGCTGGATGTCCGCTGGGTGGTAGACCATTCTTGATAGACACAGGAAACTGTTGAGTGTGAAAAACCCAGCAGAATTGCAGTTCTTGACACACTCAAACTGGTGCGCCTGGCACCTACTACTATGCCCCGTTCAAAGGCACTTAAATCTGTTGTCTTGCCCACTCACTCTCTGAATGGCACACATACACAATCCATGTCGCAATTGTCTTCAAAATGATTCATTAACCAGTCTCCTCCCCTTCATCTACACTGATTGAAGTGGATTTAACAAGTGACGTCAGTAAGGGACCATAGCTTTCACCTGGATTCACCTGGTCAGTCTATGTCATGGAAAGAGCAGGTGTTCATAATGTTATGTATACTCATTGTATATGTGTGTGACCTGTATGAATGCACACACACATATTTTGTACACTCAGTGTATGCACACATCCTAGGAAGCACTACATGAGACACGTCACACTTGTCCATGACGGAAAGTTTAAAAACTAAAACAAAAGATTTGGTAGAACATTTGATCAGATAAGTTTTTACCACATAGCAAGTCATTTCAACCGATGTTGTCTGCAACTGCTGTTTAGTAAATCATCTCCTAATGTTTCGGCACAATTTGTAAATGGGTTTTCTTTTGTGGTAGAACTATCACAGCTGTTAACAATATGGTCCATATATGGTTTTATGTTTGTAATATTTTTGTTGTTGTTGTATTATTATAAACTCTAATAGTAAAAACAGCAATCACTGCGTCCCACCTGCACAGATAAAACTTGAATTGTGCGTTTTTCCTAGGTCTTTATTATGTCTCAAACACAGGGTAGTCTTTATGGAAACCATACATTACTGTACACCATTTCTCTCTTTAGACATGGCCTTCATCCTGTCAGACCTTTGTCTGCTTTCCATTAGTGATGTCATTGGTTAGTCACGGCAGTCGTAGATATGGCCATGCAACATTGAATTAATTACAGTCTTTCATGGCAAGAATTCTTCATGGCAAGGAAGGGCAGGCCTCCTTCAAGGGTGTAACACAAGAGACCGAATCCCAGCAGGATGTGGGCATACATACATTATTAGTCAGTCACTGAATATGGATGAGTGTAGCAGCAGGGTTTAAGGCGTGTTTGTTTTCTTGTTCATTCTGGTGTGTTGGCGCTTACAGTGTCTCTTCTTCAGTAGAGTGTCTGATGAGGATGAAGCAGAGACACGAGAGAGAGAGAGAGTTGAACAGGTAGAAAGAGACACAAGGGGAAAAAGGAGGGTGGGAGAAGGAGAGGAGAATACCACGAGGCTCTTTCTTTTCAACTTCTCTTACACTTTTATGTGGAAAAAGGGGCCAAAGGCCATCAAGACATATTTTCTTAGCTTCAAAAAATGTCTCTTTTCTCCTTTTTCGGTCGTCTGGTAGTTGGAGTCGTGTTTCACTGATTGCTACTGACATTCAGCGCATTCCTGACATAACACAAACTAGCCTAAATGGTACGGGTTCCTCCACACGTGCAGACCTGCTCTCAATAGAGCCTTTCACTGCATCCCTCCATCCAGAGAGAGAGAGAGAGACGTCGAGGGAAAGAGGGTGAAAGAAGAAAGAGGGAGAGGGGGAAGAGAGAGAGGAAGATGAAAAGAGAAGGAGAAACAGATGGAGAGATGGAAGGAAGGAGTGCCTACAGAACCATTTGCATGCCCTGCCCCCCAGATATTATTATTATTGCATGTTCAGCCTATAGCCATGGGATTAGGAAAACGTGTGTGTAGTCTGAAGCATCCACAACTACCCATCACTCTTAACCACTAAAATGCACAGCAGTAGAACCCAATACAATCCCCATTCTCCACCATCCTGTAAAGTGGCCAGTCAGTATGAAACATATTTGTGTTTAGTTTGACAGACACTTCAATGGTTAGTTAGGGCTTCCTCTGTACTGTTTGACACACATTGCTGAGGGAGCGTGTGTGTGTGTGTGTGTGTGTGTGTGTGTGTGTGTGTGTGTGTGTGTGTGTGTGTGTGTGTGTGTGTGTGTGTGTGTGTGTTTAGGGGTTGGCTTAGTGGGGGAAAGTGGAGCAGAAAGAGAGCCTTGAGCTCCATGGGCCCTCAGAGAGAAAAGAGGGATGGAGTCTAAAAGAGGGTCAAAGGTGCCACGGAGGGCAGGAGAGGAGCGGAGATCAGGTGTTACAACCACACACCTAGCAGAGGAAGGCAGGCAGGGAGTGAGGGAAGGTAGGTTGAAAGCATTGGGCCAGTAACCGAAAGGTTGCTGGTTTGAATACCCGAGCCGACTAGGTGACAAATCTGTCGATGTGCCCTTGAGCAAGGCACTTAACCCTAATTGCTCTGGATAAGAGCGTCTGCTAAATGACAAAAATTGAAATGGTAGGAGCTCAAGACTGTTGGGTATCTGGTAGGAATGAAGAGAATCAAAAGGATATGACTTGTTCTTTACTAATCCAGTGTTGTTAGTAAGTTATTTGAAATAGTTGCCAAGTCTAATGATTGCTAAACGTTACTACACAGAGATAGACTAGCGATTAGCATGCTAACCAGCTCCTGTTTATTTCAGTACAGCTCAATACAGGTCGGTAGTGTCTCAGCAGTAAATCACTTGTTGAGCAAGCTAACGCCCTGCTAGCATCCTTTTGATGGGCTGCTAACGTGAGAGCCTGTGATGAAATCCCTCTGCTGAGAACAATGTGCCTTTCATGACATGTGATAGAAATCATAATGATGTGTGTGAGAGAGAACCCTTGAAAAAGAAAAGGAGGTCTGATGCAATAATTGAATAACCAGCGTCTCGACAGCCAAGCTGTCTTCATCAGGGTTTAATGACAAACACTGCGGGTCACTAGTTTATATAGTTTGGAAGGACACACAGGTGTCTGTAATCATGGCCGGGTGTGGCTTGATGTCATTGGTTGATTTACAGATATAAATAAAACATAGAAAAAGCATCAATGGATAACATACGATCATAGATAGATACATAGATACAATTTGGCTACATAGGCCTACAAACATTTACAATGAATAGCAGAAGAGTGAACCTTCCTCGCCTGTACCAGAAAGGCAAGGGAAAATGGTCCATAGGGTAGTGTCTGATATCAAGACAGACAGACGCATGCACGCACACACACAGGAGAGATGGTACTGTACATAAAGCACTGTCCTGATCGTAGGCCATTTTTCCATGTTATTACTGAGGACTGTACAGGCGTGGTTCCATCCGGTCTGGTCCTGTCCTGATACTGCAGCTAAACGAACAGAGCTGCCATGAAATGCTGCTGCAATGGGGAAATGTGGCTCACATTTATGAAATAGTACTGTATGAGGTGATGTTCCCTGCCAATACAGCTCCCATGTGATTACCAGTGAACCTAGATCTGGGTGACTGGGTTCACCTCAACCACACCAGAGGCACGGGTTCTCATCACTCTGGACTTCTCCTCCTTCTATTCTATCCCTTCTCTCTTTTTTTTCATTCTTTTCTGTCTCTCTCTTTGTCTGCTCTCTCACGCTGCCCAGATGTTTCGCTCTGACATCCCTCCTTCGTTCCAATACTCTAGCCTTCTCTTTGGTTTCTCCGGATTCTCCTTTTCTTCTCTCTCTCTCTCTGGATTCTCTCTCTCTCTCTTTGCCGGCCCAGATGACATCCCTGGCCGCTTTCTCAGAGTGTGTGCTGACCAGGTGGTGGACGTCTTCTCAGCATCCCAGAGCCCAAATGACTTCGCCCCGTCGCGCTCACCTTGGTCATCATGAAGTGCTTGTGATGGCCCACATCAAGACCAGCATGCCAGGCACACTGGACCCACTCCAATGTGCCTACCGCTCAAAAAGATCCACGGAAGATGCCATTTCCATCGCTATTCACACGGCCGGAACACCTTTTTGAGAACGCTGTTCGTTGACTACAGTTCAGCATTCAGCGTTATTGTTCCCTCCAAGCTCGACAACAAGCTCAGAGCCCTGAGTCTGGACACCACCTTCTGCAACTGGATCCTGGACTTCCTGACAGGCAGACCACAGGCTGTGAGGATTGGCAAGAACAGCTCCTCCACACTGACTCTTAACACAGGGGCCCCCCAGGGGTGTGTCCTCAGTCCTCTGCTGTATTCCCTGTTCACCCACGAATGCGTGGCTTTGTACGACACCAACTCCATCCACAAAGGAGTTGATTGTTGACTTCAGTAAGCAGAGGAGGGAACATGACCCGATCCACATCAACGGGACTGCAGTAGAGAGTCACAAGTTTTCAGAAATTCGACATGCTGCCCCGGGTCCTCTCCAAATACTACCCCTGCACCATTGATAGCGTCCTGACCAGTTGCATCACGGCCTGGTATGGGAAGTGCTCCGTCCACGATCGCAAGGCCCTCCAGCGGGTGGTGAAGACGGCCCAGTACATCACTGGGATCGTGCTCCCACCCATCCCGGACATTTACTCGAAATGGTGCCTGAGGAAGTCCTGTAGCATCATCAAGGACACCACACACCCCAGCCACGAGATGTTCACTCCCTTACTGTTGAGCATGAGGTCTGATACCAACAGGCTCAGATACAGCTTCTATCTACAAGCCATTAGACTGTTGAACACTTCAACTGGACTGACAACCTGATCTGTTTCTCCACATCGTGGCATACATGCACTCACTCATGCACACACCCTCACAGACATACACACACATACACATACACATTCATGCTACACACACATCACAACTGCTTCCTTCCATCTCTCTCTCTCTCTCTCTCTCTCTCTCTCTCTCTCTCTCATGCACTCCGTTTCCCTCTCTCTCTCCCAGGCTGTGGCAGCTGTAAACCTTACCGTGACTAGCTGTCATTAATCTTCCCTCTCTGGGGGCAGGCTCTTGACTCTGTGCCAGAGAATGGTTCACAGGGATCGAGGGAGGGACAGAGGGAAGGAAGAAACCCAAAAGAGAGCTTTCCTCTAAAACACACAAAGTCGTCGTCCGTCCCCCCCCCCCCCCCCCCCAACACACTAATGTGTGGCGTTGCTGAGTTCCTTGCCCCTGGGAACTGAAGCAGTCCAACTAGGATGCAGTGGAGTGTGAGCAGACAAATAAACACACTGGTTAACACCACTTATGAGCATGATGTTGAATTGCCACCCTGGCTGCTGATAGTGTGGACTGGGAGTGGGCTGTTATCCTCAGTTTATTGATGCTATGGAGAGCCTTGGATGGACACTTCTAAGCTCAACTTATTGTTTAACATCCATTTTCTGCTAAGCTCCCAACTCTTCACATCCAACGCTCTCCTCATGTGTCTTGACATGCTGTCTCCTTAGCACTTGTTTCCATCTCATTTCATGTCCTGAGAATGAGTCCCTATCCGTGGTCTCTGTGGGTTTTGCTGTGATGATTTCCTCCGGTGGTGACTCATTCTCTGTGTAAAGTGACTGAGCACAACTGCCTTATAACTGACCCCGGAACTGGTTTCACACAGAAACTGCCAGCCGCGAAATAGCTGAGTTTTTTCCATGCTATGTACTATATATCGTTCAGATACAGTTTCCTCCTAGCTAACCAATAAACCAACCCACCCACCAACCATACTTCACCCACCCACCAACCACACTTCACCCACCCACCAACCATACTTCACCAACCACACTTTGTACCTCACTTATTTATGATAAAACTCAAATTCCATTGAAGCAATGAGGTTCAAGGGAATGAAATGCTTCAAATGCAAACTCAAAGCTCTGAAATCTCTTCCACTTAGGCTTCTTAACCAATGTCAATGAAAGACCATTGATTAGGGTAGTGGTAATAAGAAACGTAATCTGTAAGGCCGTCCGACAAGGATCTTAAGAAGTGGTATCCTCTAAAGTGTTATCATCATGTGTTTTACAGAAACTTGGCCATTGGCATAGGTATCCAGAATTTCCCAGAGGGCCTTGCGGTGAGCCTCCCTCTGCGAGGCGCAGGGATGTCCACGTGGAAAGCCTTCTGGTGAGTAACACTTCTCTGTTGGACCATGTAGTACCTTTATATGGCCTACTCTGTTCATCTGCATCTCAACTCATACTACGGGAATAGTTTTATCTTGGTTTGACAGCCAATGACTGAAGGAGCCAAAAAGGGCCCCTAGTAGGGGTGTGGAAGTTTAAACGAAATTGGGATTGTTAACATTAAGGGGGAAAAAATGAAATAATGTCTTTGCCGTGTTATAGACTGACTAGATGATAGGCTATAAAGGCCTGGGGAAAGTTGGGTAATATAAATAGAACCAGAGAGGAAGACGCAAACTTTAGGCATGCGAGACAAGACGCCGTGAGATACAGATTACCAAGACATATGCGCACCGTTCTTTCTGCCTGCCCCTCCTTTCTCTCCTTCCCTCGCACTGGCTCGCCTGCTCTTCCTCTTCGCTAATGATGAGTGTGTGCGTTCAGTCTTCGGTCTGTTGTGTGTAGAATATCCTAGCATATTCATTGATGATAGGCCCTGCTTTATTGACGTTGCGAGACAAGAAATTGCGAGATACAGCGTTCCATTTCGAGATACAGCTTTTGATTACCGATAGATGAGCCGAGTGCACGGTTCTGACTCTCTGCCTGGTGGCCGACCTGCCTATACTGTGCCCTCTCTCTCTCCATCCCTCGCTAGCTCGCTAGGAAATATGTCTTTGTGCTCTCGGAAGTGTGGCAACTAATCAGTCTCCTCCGTTCCAAAAATACTGAATCTTGGTGTAATACAAACGTTGCAATGTGGAATTGAGGTACGGTATCAGTAGTACAAGTGCAATGCTTAACCGACGCACCTTGAGACCCAAACCGTTGCTGACAGCAGCCGCATTGTGAATTCCAATGGAATTCTATGAATTTTTGTTTTAATGGAAAACCAATTTAAAAAATGGCAGTTTAAAAGTTAAGATCATTCTTTTTTTTGTCACATCCCTACCCCATAGGGTACTAACTAGGATTCTAACTAACTCCTCATTGTCTATTTCCTCAGGTATGGACAGCTCAGTGGTATGGTAGAACCAATCGCCGGGTTGCTAGGCGCCGTTGCCGTGGTGCTGGCGGAACCACTGTTGCCATACGCCCTGGCCTTTGCTGCCGGGGCCATGGTGTATGTGGTGGTTGATGACATCATCCCAGAGGCTCAACTCAGGTGGGTGGCCATGCAGACTGATGGAGAACATCGAGCGAGAGGAGGGATAGATGTTCTATGTTCTGTTCTATTAACAGTGCCCTCCCATCGCTAAGCCCATGTCTTAGTCAAGGCTTAGCCCATGTCTAACCCTTTCGAAAACACTTGAACAAAGTGTCCTGGTAATACATGAACATACATCGAGAGGGTGATAGAAGAGAAGAGACAGAAAGCATAGAATATGGCCGAGAACGAAATAAATTCTTCTGTCTTTTTTTCCCAATTTTTCCCACCCTGGTTCCAACTCTTTGCTTGGTTGTTCATAGCGCTCCCATCTCTGTGACTGAGCCAGACTTGATCAATCGCTGTCTTTGTGTAATTGTGAGCCACAGGGAGGGAGAGTGGGAGAGGAGCAAAGACACGGTCCCCCTGGAATGTTCTGGTTTTCACAACCCTGGGCGTATTGTTTGCTTTAAAATTCAAGACGGGAAGCGAGCTGTCTTTTGGCTTGTCCTCTCTTCAACATCCAACATTTTGTGTGGGTAGACTGTCACTGTGAAGTGTGTGCCTGCTGGCCTGTTTATTGTGTGTGTGTGTGTGTGTGTGTGTGTGTGTGTGTGTGTGTGTGTGTGTGTGTGTGTGTGTGTGTGTGTGTGTGTGTGTGTGTGTGTGTGTGTGTGTGTGTGTGTGTGTGTGTCATTCTGTCTTTGTCTCTGTCTGTCCGTCTCTATTTCTGTCTGTCTGCCTCTATTTCTGCCTGTCTATCAATCTTATCTTTCCAGACTTTATGTCTCAGTGTACTGTATATGACTGAAGTACTGTATAAATACACCAACATTGATTAACCCTGTCCATGTATATTGTCTTGAAGTGGGAACGGTAAGTTGGCTTCCTGGACCTCCATCCTGGGCTTTGTGGTGATGATGTCACTGGACGTTGGGCTGGGCTGAGGCTTCGCATGGAACACCGCTGATGTCACAGAATGACAATCAGCAGACCTCGAAAGAAGAAAAGGGACCAAATTTGCCTTTTCTCCAACTGCTTGCTTTTATTTTAGTTTATTATATGATTTTTTTATGTTGGAATGATATATTTTGTGCATTTCATCCAACGATCTGCATATCCATTGATTCTCATTTTACACCTAGTCGGCTCAGGGATTCAAACCAGCCACCTTTCAGTTACTGGCCCAACGTTTTTAACTGCTAGGCTGCTGTCATGTGTGCTCCCTCTCCGGCCTCTAGGTCACCAGGCTGCTCGTTATGGCGATACACCTGTCACCATCGTTACGCTCACCTACCCGTCGTCAGACTCACCTGGACTCCGTTACTTCCTTGATTACCTTCCCTATATATGTCACTCCCTTTGGTTCCTTCCCCAGGCGTTATTGTTTCTGTTTCAGTTTCATGTCTGTGCGTTGTTCGTGTTTCTTGTTTTGTTTTATGTTTCGTTTATTGATTAAATCACTCACTCCCTGAACTTGCTTCCCGACTCTCAGCGCACATCGTCCCAGCTGCTAGCCGCCCTGATTCTCGAAGAACATAACTTAGAAATACCTCATGAGCTTAGTGCAACCCAAAATATAATCTTGTTTTACTCCGATGTTTGTAAACAATTTAAATGTAAACAAGCACTGTGTAGCCTCATAACATGGTTAAAACTATAATTTGGATATCATGGATGGTCAGTCTTTGTATCCATAGCTATGTTTATGAATTTCAGAGTGGTTACATTTCTCCAGCCTTAACCCTCAGCATTTTACCATAGCAGTGGTGGGGTTGGAGCTTTGTTAATGTTTCAACTGCAGATTTAGGAAGCTCAAACAAATCCATTTTTTTTCTTCTGAAAATGCAAAAAAAAAAAATGATACTGGATCCTAATTATAAAATGTGACAATACTTGAAGATTGACGTTTGTATGACTAGTTTAGACTGGAACTGAGACAGCCGTGTATGAAAAGTTGATATTTTGTATTGAATGGATCTTTATGGATTCATGGGGTTACGCCTCTAAGGGCTTATGCCATTTTGGCTCCAGCTGTGTCGACCACTGCACAGTTGTACCTCAACGCTGTGTTTTGAAGGCTAGTTATGGTCACTGAAGGAAACACAGGGATCTGTGTCTACAGACATGTCACGAATAACCAGCCGGATGTGTTGGTTTGCCGGATCTTTGCTCAGACGAGAATGTACTGTAATATATTCAGAAATGGTGCACACCCTGATTCATTCAGGATGGCATGATGTTTTCACCTTCCACGAAGCAAACATTTAAATGACAGAGTGATTCGTAATGCATGGTCCACTGTGTGATACTGCCTTTGGATGAAGGGAATGGGAATAGCAACATTTTACAGCTAGCTTTCTTTTGTCAATCTTAGCACACCTTTCCATTCTTATTGCATTGTTATTATAATATTGTGACATTCCGCTATTCTTACAGATGAAATGAAATGACTAATGTGAAGTTTGTGTGAGAAATCAGCTGTCACAGCTAGCCAAATGGAATGCTAGCTACATAACTCAAATGAAACCTCCTTTTTGCCTTTCCATTTTTTTTCTCCATTCGTGAACTGTACTGTACTGCGTGAGGCAGGGGGGCTTTTAAACCCTTGGGACCAATTAGGATAAGGACTTCCCTTGTCCATGTGATCTCATTCATTGTGATCTAAAAGGCTAAACTGGTCCTAAATCAGTACTCCTACCCGGACACGCTTGATACAAACTGCCCCTTGTTGCCCTGCCTGACTCTGTTTTAGGGGGGGGGGGGACCATTCCCAAGGAAACGTGAGCGAGATGTGTTATTGATGGCGATGAGGATGCAATAAACCAATACTGCTTCCACTATGTGTGTTTTTTCTCTACGTTGTGAGTCAGTGGGGTCAACCCTGGTTCAGCCACTGCCCCACTGACTCGTGATTCACTGGAATGAATCACATACTGTACTGTAGAACTTTACTGTCATGCAGCTGTGCTCTTACTGTACACGGCCCAAGCCTAACTGGGAATACATGTCATAACTTGAATGTGTGGTGTAAATCATGCCTTTTTTTGCCATTGGGAGATTGGCATAAAAATAAAAAAAAAACATCAACATATACATAAAAACATGAGTTATACTCAGAAGTAGTCCTATTCAGACTTCCTCATGCACTAACCAATGTAAAGGCTTCATACATGTGACAATGGACGGTTTTGTGCTTCTGGCACACTGCACTCCCCTGTCAACAGGAATGATGTGTGTGTGGCCACTACTATGAGCAGTGGACATGAGACAGTGGAGAAATGATCAAGTACTGGGTGAACTCTACTAGTCTACGTACTAGGCCAGGGGAAAACGCAGAGTACAGTAGAGCGGACATTTTCGGTAATGGAATGTTACGTTCCTGGACAGAGATGGGGGGAAAAACCTTTGGCAGCCCTCTGGAAACCTCACATGACGCCACTATCCTTTCATACACGCTTCTCTATTACTTGCTCACTCTCTCGTCCGTTCTTTTTCTCTCTTGTGTTTTCTTGCCATTTCAGTCCTCAGCCCTTCAAGGTATAGCTTTCGAGAAAATCTGAGCGTGTTGAATAGAAAATGAACTTGGACTGAGGCCTTGTCTTGTGCAATGTATCCATTGTCCACTCAGGTTCACAGCGCTAGACAATGTATACCAGAACCCTGAACCATGACCCATGAACCATCCTTATGTAACAATGCTCAACTCCACTGCACTTCTATACCTTTGTACGCTCTGTGTAAGCCTAGGCCCTGACAGCTAGTCGACTGGCACACGCATAGAGGTGTATGCGTGTGTGGGTTTTCTCCCTCTTTTTCCTATTTGTTTTTCTTTGGAGCTGTGATAAGTACGATAGGGAGAGGCGAGACGCGGTTTTGCTTCTCACTGAGTCGGAATGCCAGTGCAGGAAACACCTTGTTGCCACGGTGAAGGTGAAGGACAAAGAACCCCTTTCATAGCCACCCTGTGCCAGCGTCTCCCGGAGCGACCATGCCCACCACACTGAGGGCAGGGATTGGTATAGGCAGGACAATGGCTATTGTTACGGATCTTCCCTGACTTTATTGGGCACCAGAGAGACTGGGAAGCCACAAGCATGGAGCGCGCGCACACAATATATATATATATACACACACACACTCGCATACACTCACATAGTCTCTCGAGCACACAGGATCCGAGAGAAGGGACCCTTTCTTTACTTTGTGCCTGGGATCAAATGGCTCCTTTGTCTGGTGGCCATAGTCCTGTATGAGGAGAACAGTGGAGAGCATTGACCACAGGCCGTCTGCTAGTAATCTGGTCTGGAGAGGCGGTCAAAGAATGTCAGAAGTAGCCAATCCAAAGGCAAAGAACAGTACAGCACTGTTAGAGCACTGTTACACTAGGGGAGTGCTGAGGAGAGTCTGATGCTCAAGCACAGGGTATGAGGATGTGGAGTAGGGATACCGAACGGGTGCTAAAAGTAGGATGCGGTGGGGTAAGGGATTGAGTATGTGAGATATAGCTCAATAACCCGTGAGTGGATAGTACGAGTACAGATATAAGGTATTATCTCAGTCATAAAGGGGGGGGGGGGGTCGAGTAAGGGTCGATAGTTTAACTCTAAAAATGGTCTCCTTGTGAGGCTTTGAAAGGCTACAGCGTCAACCCATGGCAGTACACCTTGCTGACAGGTGCTTACTCATGCCCTGGGAGACTGGGTGTGTGTATGTGATTGAGAAGGGTTAAAAAAAAAAAGCGAAATGGGGGGGAGGAGACACTCCGGGGATTGCGTGCGGACATCAAATGTTTACTTCTAGCTGAAAGGAAAGGGGGAGGTCTGTGGTTAACAAGAGTGGGCAGAGACCCAAAAGCTCAAAGCAGGAGCTTCGCACGCAACTTAACAATACTACCTTTATGAGGACTGCATCGCAACGGCTGGCTCTCTTGTGCTCTCTCTCTCTCTCTCTCTTTCTCTCATGCTCAGACAAAAAAAAGGAGATTTCAGTGATAAGTCTCGATACCTGAGTCATTGGCGTAGCTAACATGACAAAGTCAAAACCACTCCTGCTCCTTGGCTTATAGAGTACAATACAAACCTTCCGGTATCAGCCCGCTGAATCATAGACCCCAGGACCCATTAAGTAATTGGACCCAGCAGCATAGTTCAACAGGGTCCAACAGATTGAATGTCCCTACATTCTGGTCGATTTAATAATAACCGTATCATCATATGAGACGGCATGTGGGAGCGATATGGCTGTGTGATCTGGCTGTGTATGTATTACTAGTTAGTGATCATATACAATCTATCTTTAATCATCTATAGCTTTTGTCATGTGTGTTTTTCAGGGCTCCCTCTCTTGCTGTGTTGGCAGTGGGAGAGCATGGTAGAGGTACAACATGCCACGTTGTTGAAGAGACAAGCCTCTGCATGCGAGAGCCCTCTCAACCACAACACTGGGACAGGTGGATTTCTCCGTGTCACGCAAATCCACTCACTCACACAGACACGCGAAGCCAGTACACACACACACACACACACACACACACGTCTGAGGAATAACCTACTCAGGGCCAGCGTGGTTGAGGTGTCAATAATTAGGCAGATGCCTTCATTGTCAACAGCAATCTCTTACCCTGTGAACAAAAAAAACGACCATACAAAGGTAGACTGGCGCGTAGGAGCGTTGGGACAGTAACCGAAAGGTTGCTGGATCGAATCCCCGAGCTGACAAGGTTCAAATCTGTCATTCTTCCCCTGAGCAAGGCAGTTAACCCACTGATTTCCCCCGGGGCGCCGATGACGTGGATGTCGATTAAGGCAGCCCCCCCCCCCTCTCTGATTCAGAGGGGTTGGGTTAAATGCGGAAGACACATTTCAGTTGAATACATTCAGTTGTACAACTGACTAGGTATCCCCCCTTCCCCCTTTCCTCAAAGGGAACACCACGGCTGATGGTCACATACACACTTAGTGGCATCAGTGTAACTTACACCAAATTGTGTGCGTGTGACTGTAGGCGTGTGAGGGTGTGCGTGTGTGCGTGGTGGGGACGAGGGAAATTGATTTAAACTAAACACAGACCTAACAGTGGGGATGGGAGGATGTGAAGAATAGCATTTATTGTGTCCTCTAGCAGGGCTAATTGATTGGCTGGTTTCCTCTCCCTAAGTGGCTTCTGCACCCCTGGGGATCTGTAATTACTCATTTCCACAAACACTCGCCATCCTGTCTAGTCATTCACCAGACTAGACTGTGTGTGTTGTGTTTTACTGTTTGTAAGTGGCCGACAAGACACAGAAAAGAGGCTTTACGAGTGAGAATGGAAGACGGAGAGAGAATAACTGCAGCTCCCAATCAGGTTGAGTTCAATGTATCCCTCAAGTCTCTGTATAGAGCTGTTCTTCGGCCTCTGAATGAGCCCTTGTGACCGTGGAGGCAGAGAAAACACACAGACAGGACACAGATGGTGAGACCCAAAAGACCAGTGAGAGACTAAAGAGACCAGAGATATGAAGTAGTGTCCCAAAACCCTAAAGCAGATGAAGACTGAAGATCTCTCAGAAATTCCTTTAGCAGTGGGTAATTCTGACACACATTTGTTGACCAATTTATGTCATGTTCCCATTGTGACACTTTTTGTGAATAGGAATCATTAGAAGTTGCTCTTTTCGTGATTGTTTAAAAGGTTTTAATTTCGTATTTCTCTCTCACATGCTGCTAAATATAGAAAACCACACAAAGTTGCAGGAACCCCTATAAAACACAATTATAAAGACATCACTTTCGCTTTCCCCTGGTTAACCCACAGCAGCCTGTGCAGCGGCGGAGGGAGAGGCTGAGGAGCGCGGGAGGAATGTTGCTGTGTTACCGGAGAGGCAGACCGACTGACTGATCACACACTGAACAATGTCTTTGTGTTCCGCGGCCCAACCCCTCTAGTCACGCAACGCCGTGTGAGCACACACTTTCCGTAACCGCTCAGCCCTGTTCACACAAGAGCGCTATCAAGTACCTGCATCTTTACAGGATCGCGTGCACTTCAGGTGTTTTGGGAATTCAGGTGTGAGTGTGGGAGGGAAAACCCGGCGCGGGTTTTTCCATTGACTGCATCCGAAACATCTGGCAGTTTTGATTTCCCAAGCTTCTTTTTTTTTGCTGCGTCTTGGAAGTGCATCAACTCAGGGAGCCAACCTGAACGTCGGAACAATGGTAATGATAAGTATATAACGATGTTTGAACAAAACGTTTTTGTGGGTTGGCTTCTCGTTGATTGCCCCTTTTTACGCACGCTTCCCACACTCACCCGGTCCATTCTGTGTACAGCTCCACTACTCTTCTTAGCCAAGCCGAGTTTTTGCGTGCTAGTAATTTAAAAATGCTCAAAAATAACAGCATGCCTGCTGGCAGGGAGACTTTAAAGTGATGTAAGACTGCCAGCAGAGCGTTCAGTCAGAGAAGGGCCTGTTCTTGGATGTAGCCAGTGGTGTTACTGCCAAGTTCTGTTAATTTGATTAAAGAGAGAACATGAGAATACAGAAAAATAGGTGAACAAGTCCATGTAACCGACTTACATTAAAACAGCATGCGTTTTATGCAAGTTGGGAACAGCTGGAGTCACACGTTTGTTTGTGGGTGGGGACTACATATCCCATCGGCCACTGCCCAAATTCTTTGGGTTAGCAGCTCTCAGCATGGCTCAGTTATGTGCTGGCTTTTACCGCGTGATAAGCGACTATTTGGAAATGCAAAGATGCGTGAGAAACTAGTGCGCGGCTGCACTGCAAACCGCTGGATCGCGCTACAGTCGAACAAGGCAACGCCAAGAACAGACTGGACTACGCGAGAACATTTCATCCAAATCTGGATTTATTCTGTTTTTAAGTGGATTTTATAAATTAAGCTGTTTTCGCAGTCATGTGCTCTTTGGTTCATTGACTATTAGATCTCATGGGATAGCCTATGGCTTGTCCCACGGGTCAGATGTGCGTGCGTGGTGGAGAGCTTTGTATGGAGTTCTGTTCAGCTGAGGATTATTTTACTTGTGCGTGGGGTTCTTCGTTTAGATTTTGACATCCATATATTTTTACGCATCATGCTGATGGATATTAATATCCCGTGTCATATCCATAGTCTACAGTTGCCCAGGAGTTGTGCTTTCAGAACTCATCACCATCAGTCACACAGGTGGATGTCACATAACGGCCCTGTGCGTGATGTAAGAAGAAACTGGATTTTGGATTGTAAAATGTCACCTCTGGATAAAATGTGGCAAGAACATAGTTTTGCATTGGCCTTACAGG
Source organism: Salmo trutta (assembly GCF_901001165.1). NCBI lineage: Eukaryota > Metazoa > Chordata > Actinopteri > Salmoniformes > Salmonidae > Salmo > Salmo trutta. Next base: position 11,123,995 of record NC_042966.1, read on the forward strand.
TAAACCACTTTCATTTGTTTCTCTAAATAGGCTTATTCTCTGTGAGTTTAGTCCGCAATGCGTGTATGTAAGCAACTTGGATGACATATAAATATAATGTTTGTTGGTGGATCAAAGTGGTCCAAAGAGTTTATTATCCTATCATAAACGTAAAGTTAGCCGATGCATTTTCTCCAAAACTTCTCATGTCATGTCAAGCAACTTTGTGCAGGTCGTTTCTATGGTGACGTTTAGAGAACTAGAGTTCTTACAGTCTGCTGCTCTCAAGCGGTGGTGACGTGTACAGACTTGTCCTACCATTCAATATCAGTTTGGCCTCCCTGTATGGAAACGTTTTAATTATTTCTGCAATGTTAGCTGGACCTTTATGGCCCATGTGATAGTGCACTGTTATGTAATGGCAGGGTTGCTGCTTCAAGTCACAATTTGCCCGCTCATAGCCTGGTCCCAGATCAGTTTGTGGTCTTGCCAACTCCATTGCTCCATTGTCAAGCCAAACATAAGAATGTGTGACAAGGAGTTGACCTGATAGCACAAACAGACTGGCACTCCGACTGGCCCCATCAAACGCAACAACATTGAAATGAACACAATTGTAATGATGGGAAATTGACTCCTGTCCTTCCTTCAGACCTGGTAAAGGGATCCTGATTCAGCCTGCCCCTGTGTGTAGGGTTGGGGAGAAGGAGCTGTTCTCCCACTGGAGTAGTCTAGGCCAATTGTTCAATGTGGGTGATGTTCTCTGTGTGGAATGTAATCACTTGATGTCTTCTCTCTCCACAGGGTAGTTTATAGAATGGTGTCCTTATAGTATTTGTCAACTGTGATCTTTTCAGTATGTGATGTAAGTAATACTTTATTAATCACATGTATTTATAGGGCCCATTTTACAACAGCATTTATTACAAACTGCTTATGTAACTGAGCCTAAAACCCCAGAGAGCAAGCAATGCAGATGTAGAGGCACGGTGGCTAGGAAACACTCCCTAGAAAGGCAGGAACCTACGAAGAAACCTAGAGAGGAACCAGGCTCTGAGGGGTGGCCAGTCCTCTTCTGGCTGTGCCGGGGGGAGATTATAAGAGTACATGGCCAATTAAGGCCAGATTGTTCTTCAAGATGTTCAAATGTTCATAGAAGACAAGAAGGTTCAAGTAATAATAACAGTGGTTGTAGAGGGTTCAACAGGTCGGTAATGTCAGTTGGCTTTTCACAGCCAAGCATTTAGCAGTCAAGACATGTGTGGGGGAGGAGGGGGGGTCCGGTGAACAGGTCAGGGTTTACATGGCCGCAAATCAGACATTTACATGGACCCTTAGAACTTAACAGTGGGACTAAGCAGTGGAACAGAACAGGACGTGTGTGTGTATTACCTGTTGAAGTACAGGTGCACCTATCGTGTGTCTGTAGTAATAGCTCTGCCTCCACCTTGTGGTTTGAACGGGTTAACAATCTCTTGGAGTCTCCTAGAGCCTGCTCAATGTACCACAAAATGCCCAACACAGTCAAATACCCCCACCACCTGGTGTTGAGATAGTATTGCAGACAAGGGCTTTTTTTATTAGCAGGAAAATAACTATCCTTGCCACCACCACTAGGGTGTACTAATGTCCCTATACCTCTGGTGAGATCATTTGGATTGTGGATACTGTGTAGTGAAGAAATGCATGATCGAAAGTTTGAAGTGTCCAACTTTGAAGATTTTACGCTTGCTCGGTTGCATGCTTGCTCTCTCTCTCTCTCAATTCAATTCAATTTGCTGTATTGGCAAGATGTGGCAATGTACATATTGCCAAAGAGTACTTTGGAAAGTGTGTGATTCTGTCACGCCTGCTCACGCTCTTCCCCCCTGGCGCTCGGCTGCCCTGCATTACACACTCCTGCCACCATCATTTACGCACATCTGCCTTCCCTCGTCACGCGCTTCATTGATATTGGACGGACCTGGACTCTCTTAATCACCTGTTTATAAACCTCCCCTATAAAAAAAAAAATAAAAAAAAATGTCTGACTCCCGGTACCTGCTACTCCTGTCCGGCGTCTGCCCTTACAGATTAATTTACAAAATGAACATAATTGTAATAATAATAATCAAGATTGTCAAGGGGACAATCAATAACAACAATAATGAAGGGTAAAAATAACCATGCAATGGACAATAACAATGGCATAGAGGACATGTGTAGGTTAGTCTGTCAAACACTGTCCCTCATCTTATGGCAGGCAGCGATGTTGTGCACCGCCAACTCATAGCTCTCTGCTTCTTCCCCCAACAGGCCATGTAGATTATTCTCATCAGAGCAGTCTTTGAAACCTTGAATAAGGGTTTAAAATTTGGGAAATTACACTCTAATTGTTTAATATTTTTGACATTTTGTCAGGAAATGCAGCTCTGTCTCAGGTTCTGCTGTGGTGCAGTGGTTGCACAGCCTTTCCTCTACAGGGAGCCAGGTTTTCCTGTGTCTACCCTTCTCAATGGCAAGGCTGTGGTCACTGAGCCTGCACTTTGTCAAGGTCTTTCTAAGGTTTTGATCAGTAACTATGGTCAAATAGTTTGCCGTGGTGTACTATCAATTTAGGGCCAGATAGCACTGCATTTTTCTTTGTGCTTGTGCTTTTGTTTCCCAATAGGTAATGTAGTTTTGTTTTGACTGTGTTGTAATTTGGTTTATTCTGATTGATTGGATGTTCTGGTCCTGAGGCTTAAGTGTGTTAGTAGAACAGGTTTGTGTACTCAGCCCCAGGACCAGCTGGATGAGGGGACTCTTTTCTTTGCTCTTGTCATTGCAGGGCTTGGTAATGATATGAGAGGGAATCACTGTATTTTAGATGTTTCTAAAACTGAATTGCTCTTTTTTTAGATTGTGTTATTAGTGTATATTGACCTAATTCTGCCCTGCGTGCATTGTTTGTAGATTTCCTCTGGACATGTAGGAGAATCTTACAGAAATCTGCATGCAGGGTTTCATTGGGGTGTGTCCCCCATTGGGTGAAATCTTGTTTTGCAAGTGGACTCCACACCTCGCTGCCTTAAAGTGCAATTGGTTCAATGACACATTTAAATTTGTTTTTTAATGGTGTAGAATGCCCTGCGTGCTTTCTCTCTCAGTTCATTCACTGCCTCATTTAGTTGTCCAGTTGAGCTTATTTTTAAACTTAAGTACTTGTAGTCTGTGCAGTACTCTATATATTTTGTACCAATTCAGAACTTTGGTCTAATTCCCTGAGATCTGGATCTAATTATTTTGGTCTTGTTGGGGTTTACTGCCAGGACCCAGGTCTGGCATTTCTGCTCCAGCAGGTTCCAGACCCTGCTGTAGGCCATGTGCTGTGGGTGACAGCAGGCACAGATCATCTGCGAAGAGCAGGCATTTAACCTCTGGATTGTGGAGCCTAACACGAGGGGCTGAAGATTTTTCTAGAATAGTGGCCAATTCGTTGATGTGAATATTGAAGAGCGCATGCTCAGATTGCAACCCTGGCAAAGGCACCGCCCCTGGTTAAAGAATTCCATTATTTTCTTGCTAGTTTTGATGCTGCATTTATTGATTTAATTATGTCATATGTTTACCCCCCTACACCACTTTGTAGAACAGTCCCGTATGCCAAATAGAATCAAATGCGTTTTGGAAGTCGATAAAGCAGGCATACATGTTGGTATTATTTTGGTGGACATGTTTATCTATCAGGGTGTAGGGTGTAAATCTGATTGGCCGTGCGATGTTTTGGTATAAATCCAATTTGTTTTTTTACTCAAGAAATTTTAGAACTCTTACATTTATAATACTACATAAAACTTTCCCCAGGTTACTGTTCACACAAATGCCTCTGTAATTGTTATGGTCAAATTTGTCTCCGTTGTTAAAGATTGGGGTTATGAGTCATTGTTTCCAGATGTCAAGAAAATAACCTACACTTAGGATCTAATTAAACGGCAGGTCGCCTAGTGGTTAGTGCGTTGGGCCAGTAACCGGAAGGTTGCTGGATTGAATCCCCTAGCTGACAAGGTACAAATCTGTTGTTCTGACCCTGAGCAAGGCAGTTAACCCACTGTTTCCCGGGCGCCAAAGACGTGGATGTCGTTTAAGGCAGCCCCCCGCACCCCTCTGATTCAGAGGGGTTGGGTTAAATGTGGAAGGCACATTTCAGTTGAATACATTCAGTCGGACAACTGACTAGGTATCCCCTTTCCCAATGAACATTTTGCACTAGTGAATCTGAGTATCTCATTTAGGATGCCATCAGGTCCGCATGCTTTTTTAAATTTGAGGGCCTGAAGTTTCTAATAGAGCTACTGGTCAGTAATTGGGGAGTCCAATGGATGTTGATTGTCCTTTATAGCTTTTTCTAATCCATTCAACTTCTCATGAATTTGGCATTGTTTTTGAATGGTGTTGTAGACTGTTTTAAAATGGGTTGTCCATATGTCACCATTTTGTATTTTTTGGTTACTGGTTATTTTCTGGTATTCTTCTGTGCTGTTTTGGGCTCATCTGTATGAATTTCTGATGTTATACAGCTTACTGGGCTGTGAATGTGTGGTTGTTTCCAGGTCTGTTCTTTTGAGGACCAAGGCAATTTGGCTGTGATTAGACAGAGGTGTTAGTGGCTTGACGGTGAATGAGCTGAGAGAGAAAGGGTCAGTGTCTGTAATCATATAGTCTACTGTGCTGTGGCCAAGAGGTGAGCAATAGGTGAATTTCCCCAAAGAGTCCCCCCGTAACCTACCAGTGACAAAGTACAGACCCAGGCTTCGACAGAGCTGTAACAGATCCCTTCCCTTTTTGATGATGGTGCTGGCACTGTTGTTTCTATCGGGGAGATGAAGACAGTTAGAAACGGTATGGGCTGTAATAAAGCTCTCTCCTCATGTGGTCGTTAGATCAGGTAGTGTTCCTGTGCTCGCATTTGTGTCCCCACAGATCAACACATTTTCCTGGGCCTGGAAATAGCACGTCTCCTCCTCAAGGGTGGGAAATATCTCCTCTGTGTAATACAGGGATTCTGAGGGGGGATATATATTGTGCAAAGGAACAAAACCTTTTCTGTCCGTACAAGTCATTTTTTCAGTTTTAACCAAATGTGATATTTACCAATTTTGAATGGATCAATTCGATTTTGCGGTTCGGATTTGTAACAAATTATCTATCCTTCAGAGCTTCTGCTTCTATTGACAGAGCTGTGTTTCTGTGACGGCACAATTACCTCTCTATAGACTGTGGGCCGGTGAGTGGCAATGTCTGCCTTACACCATGTGTCCTGCAGAATGATGACATCAACATCTTTCAGATAAAAAAAAAACTCCAGTGCTACACTCTTCAGTCCAAAGGTTGATGAGTTTAAGCCTTGATTGTTCCACATGCTAAATGATAGCAATTTCATGTAGCAGAAAGAAAGAATAACACAGTCAAAAATACAGTAACAACTAACTACTAAGTTGTTAAGAGTACGATAAACAATGGAACAATGGTCTGGTGTGGGGTACTAGGCTAGACTCGGTCCAGGCTAGAGGTCGACCGATTATGATTTTTCAGCGCCGATACCGATTATTAGAGGACCAAAAAAAGGCAGATACAGATTAATCGGAGGATTTTTATATATATATATTTGTAATAATGACAATTACAACAATACTGAATGAACACTTATTTTAGCTTAATATAATACATAAATAAAAATCTATTTAGTCTCAAATAAGTAATTAAACATGTTCAATTTGGTTTAAATAATGCAAAAACACAATATGTGCCATGTAAAAACGCTAATGTTTAAGTTCCTTGCTCAGAACATGAGAACATATGAAAGCTGGTGGTTCATTTTAACATGAGTCTTCAATATTCCCAGTTAAAAAGTTTTAGGTTGTAGTTATTATAGGAATTACAGGACTATTTCTCTCTATACCAATTGTATTTCATATACCTTTGACTATTGGATGTTCTTATAGGCACTATAGTATTGCCAGCCTAATCTCGGCAGTTGATAGGCTTGAAGTCATAAACAGCGCTGTGCTTCAAGCATTGCGAAGAGCTGCTTGCAAAACGCAGTAAAGTGCAGTTTGAATGAATGTTTACGAGTCAGCTGCTGCCTACCACCACTCAGTCAGACTGCTCTATCAAATATCAAATCATAGACTTAATTATAATATAATAAACACACAGAAATACGAGCCTTAGGTCATTAATATGGTCAAATCCGGAAACTATCATTTAAGAAAACAAAACGTTTATTCTTTCAGTGAAAAACCGTTCCGTATTTTATCGAACGAGTGGCATCCATAAGTCTAAATATTGCTGTTACATTGCACAACCTTTAATGTTATGTCATAATTATGTAAAATTCTGGCAAATTAATTACAGTCTTTGTTAGGAAGAAACGAGCCAGGCGGCCCAAACTGCTGCATATACCCTGACTCTGCTTGCACAGAACGCAAGAGAAGTGACACAATTTCCCTAGTTAATATTGCCTGCTAACATGAATTTCTTTTAACCAAATATGCAGGTTTAAAAAAATATACTTGTGTATTGATTTTAAGAAAGGCATTGATATTCATGGTTAGGTACATTGGTGCAATGACAGTGCTTTTTTCGCGAATGCGCTTGTTAAATCATCACCCATTTGGTGAAGTAGGCTGTGATTCGATGATAAATGAACAGGCACAGCATTGATTATTTGCAACGCAGGACAAGCTAGTTAAACAAGTAATATCATCAACAATGTGTAGTTTACTAGTGATTATGTTAAGATTGATAATTTTTTATAAGATACGTTTAATGCTAGCTAGCAACTTACCTTGGCTTCTTCCTGTACTCGCGTAACAGGTGGTCAGCCTGCCACGCAGTCTCCTCGTGGAGTGCAATGGCCATAATCGATTGCCGATTGTTAGGAAAACTTGAAATCGGTCCTAATTAATCGGCCATGCCGATTAATCGGTCGACCTCTAGTCCAGACTGGCTGGGCCGATGGAGTTGGTGATGCTCTGGTGGTGGGTGAGGCCTTTGGGGTGCACTGGGTCTCTCTCTCTCTCTCTCTCTCTCTCTCTGTCTCTCTCTCTCTCTCTCTCTCACATACAGACAGACACTCAAGCAATTGTTTTACTACCCTTATTGGGACCAACATTTATTTTTCTAACCTTAACCCTAACCTTAACTACTAACCCTAAACCTTAACCCTAAACCTAATTCAAACCCTAATTGCAACCCTGAACCTAACCCCTAAGCCTAAAATAGCCTTTTTCCCTGTGGGGACTGGCGAAATGTCCCCACTTGTCTGAATTTTCCTTGTTTTCCTATCCTGGTCCCCACAAGGATAGTAAAACCCAAAAAACACACACACATATACACACACACACACAAACTTGAGTTCAGATGGCTACGGCCTAATTCCAACTCTTACCCCTAGAGGCACTTGAAATAGTTCTGAAATTACTTGACAGGTATACGCAGTATGGTCCAAGCTCCTCCATGTTCCCAGATAGGCTGAAGATGGAACAGAAGTGGCTAGAGGCCTATTTAGCATTGGGCATAGAGCACTGCAGGGAAGCTTTTATGCTCCCTTTAACCACTGGGTGGCAGCAACGCTCCATGCATAAAGTGCCCAGTGATTCAAGAATCGGCCAACAGTCCCAGCTAGAACGATCTTCTGGCCTTATTACCCAACTCACAGATTCCAGCACTGCCAGATACAGACACAGATATAGTCCTATTCAGATACTAACTCTTAAAAACAGCGAGTGAAACTCCACATTAAATATGGAGTTGTCTGCAGCGTTGGCAACACATCCTGACAACAGAATGACTCAACGACTCCCTCCCCCTCCCCTATCTGATTATAGCCTATATCCAAGAGGGTGCTGTTTATATAATGTGTTTTTTCTGCGGTGTCACACACAACTCATCATGTACTGACAGCCAGCTCATTAAAGCATTACCGATGCCTGATTGACTGGAGAAAAACAGCCAGTGTAGGAAATCACCCAGATGAGCCTCTTACACGTTTGTGTCCTTTCCTAGAATGCTTTGCTACCAAACGTGTTCCCACAGTGCCTCTTTCTCTGGGGGGAATCGGTGGTTTGTTGGTTCGTACGAAGCAAAGCTTCTTCTTTTTTTTTACACCGATGATGCGTCTTTTGAGTTTGGTCAGGGTTTTTTGCAGTTATTTTGCTACAACGTTCGTCATTTTTTTGGTTTTCTGTTGACATCCCAGTGTCAGTGTCAATCAATACCTGTCTGTGAGTCCTCTACTAGCAGATGAAGTGTTGCTTTTTTGAATCACTCCGCTGCTCTGTAAAGTCAACTGGGCTGTGATATATCCTCAGGCTACTATGATCTGTTCAACCAGGTCCTGTTTATGGGAACCACTCAGCACTTCCATTAACACTCCTCTCCTCCTCTGCTATATGTTTTGTTGTTGTTGACTGCCCTATCTCTCTCTACCCCTGCCATCTTCTACCCACTCCTACTATATATTTTCTCTCCCCACCTCTCCACTCTCTCCTCTCATCTCTCTTTTCCTCCCCAGGGGGTCTCTGGTCTCCTCTCTAGCCAAGTAGAACTGTCCCTGGCCAGCACCCTGCAGCTGTTCTCCATTCAGACACACAAGAAGTTAACCTCCTTCCCCCCATCCCCCAGAATGAAAGAGAAAGGAGAGGGGAGAACTCTGTAAATATGTTTCTGATCGAGAAGTGCAAGTAATTAACCCTCTCTTCCTCCCAAAACAAAAACACACTTCAGCTTTGCATGTGTCACGGAGGGAGAGAACTGTGTGTGTGATTGTGTGTGTGGAGTGTCTCCATGTTTCTCTATGGCGACTGGCAATGGAGGCTGAAAGTATTGGATTTAGGGTTTTATGTTGTATTTCTTGAGGAGTAGGTGGGATTGCATTTGCCTGCGGTTCATCCAGATTGAACGCCTCTCAAGTTGTTCTGCATACCGAATCCATAGTGTGCAAGAGTAATCCTAAGGGATAGTTGGGTTAGCTTTACCCCTCTTGATATTTGTATGAGCTAATGATTGATGCTCAGCACCCCAATTTATTTTATACACAATTAAAAAAGCTCTCAGAAGAAGAACACAAAACCCAGTACCCCACTCCGCCCTCCCTTCCCCTTACCCACAACACACACCCCTCGTCAGGAAGCAACACCTCCTAATTGGGATGGATGGACCTCATTATGTAATGTAAAGACAGAGAGAACAGAGAGAGGGAACCAGAATAACACAAAGTGCTAGAAAAACAAACAATAAAAGGAACACGCTCCGTTTTCTTTCCACTTCTGAGACACCCAATGCCGACCCGGCTGTAAGTGGGAGACTAGTGTGTAGTTTGGCTGCAGAGTGGCCTCTGCCTTTCTCTCTCTCACTCTCAAATGTTCGGGTGGTTCTGAGGATGAACAGAACACTTTCCCCCTTCTCTTAAATGTGTTTAAAGAGAGAGCGGCCCTTGGGATAGACTTGTGGCCCTTATGAATATTTTCCTAGCTGGCCCCTCCTATAGCACCTCACTAATCATCTCTCTTTTCATGTGCCCGCCTATTGATGTCGTCTTTGAGCGTCAGCGTGCTAATGTTATTAATAAGGACAATAATGCATGTTATTGATCAAGTGCTTTCGTCAGACCTAAAAACGGGCTATATAGAATAAGAAAACAGCATCTTTGTTCATGTGCTGCCCAGTCATTGACAAATCTTTTCTTGTTTCTTTAATGTCTTCACCTAAGTTTTTACAATACTCTTGTTTTTTCCTTCTGCTTTGAACTGAGAGTATCGGTAGTTTGCTGGGCTCCCCTGGGCCCTCATTGTCTGTGGGTCCATACAAAGGGTTAACATCGCTGGCGATTGGCGACCTCGTTCTTGTTTGCTACATGTTAAGTTCTGTTTTTGTACCACACTGAGAACAGGACAAATTATGCCCTGGCTTTGAAAAGAGTGCACCCTTCTCTCCTCCTCTCCTCTGCCGCACCACCACCTCTCCGCCTCCTTTGCCTGTTTGCTGGATTCCTGTCGAAGCGTGTGAGAGGAATTTAGGTGGTTTACTTACTCATGCTCTGTACAATCCTCTGCCTGAGCTCACTCTTTTATACGGAAGCCAAACTATGCAAAGTCCTACACACAAAGGCATCGTTTAGATGGATCTGTTAGGCTGTACAACATTAACCTTGTTTGTGTGTGTATCTGTGTGTGTGTGCGTGCACACGTGTTTATCGGCATGTGTTTATCTGCATGTATGTGTATGTATGTGTGTGTATGTGTGTGTGTGTGTGTGTGTGTGTGTGTGTGTGTGTGTGTGTGTGTGTGTGTGTGTGTGTGTGCGTGTGCACAGTGTTGCCTTTTTCATTTAGCTGGCCGCTGTGATAGGTTTCTTTGGACCAGTTAAAGTGTGTGATAGATGCACGCCAGTTTGTGTAGCAAAGTCCAACATTCCTTTACACTCTCCTGCAGATTAAAATAATCAGCATTTTGCACATTGCTTCTTAGCATTGTTGTGGCGCTAAGTGTAGACCTGTGTTTTATGCCAGTGAAATGCCAGCAGATCCATCTGCTACGTGTGATCTCTCTCTCTGTGTGTGTGTGTGTGTGTGTGTGTGTGTGGTGTGTGTGTGTGTGTGTGTGTGTGTCGTTGTAGTAGGTTAGGTAAGTATGTGGTGAAAGGGCTGTGGCGGTCATGAAATTTTGTCAGCCGGTGATTGTCAAGCAATTATACAATGGGTGGTTCTAATCCTGAATGCTGATTGGGTAAAACCGCATTCCAGCCGGTGTCTATTCCACAAGTTACCACCGGCTAAATCTATGACAGTACAATGGATATTTACTCGTTTCCATCTGACAGCACAATACACTGTCTCATTAGCCCAGCCAGGCAATTCATGAACGACCTCCACTATAAAAAGCATCTAGACATTATCTCACATTTCTTTTAGACTAACATTTAGTTTTCAAATTCAATCTCCAGCTGTCCCATAGTAATGAACGTGTCTGGAGTCAGGACGAGACAGACAGGCAGCGATTCTCAGCCAGTCGAAATCATGAATCAGCTGGCATCATTTTTATGGATATATATACAAAGAATTGTCAAGTGAAAAAAGGTCAAATTAAATGAAGTGCAGCTAGTTTGCAGTCTTTCCAGCTTCAGTTTGAAGTGATTGTGTTAGCTGTGTTGTTGGCTAGCTCTGAACAACAGTGTCCTGATGAGTGAGCACATTTTCTATGCCAGGCGTAAATTGCGCCTCATGGCGATGTATCCAAATGAATGTCACTAGAAAACAGCTTCACCAAATTCAAATTGTTGTTATTCTGGCTGCACTGTTTGACATGACTGTAAGTTAGCCATAGTTGGCTGTTTAGCAAGCAAGGGATAAGAACGTTGCCAGCCAGTATGGCAATGGAACATTTAGAACAAACGACTGGGTCGCATCCATAGATACAGAACAAAAAGACTGAACGACTGAGTCGCGTCTCTGGCAACCGAACCGATAGAATGAACGACCAGCTTGGGTAGCAACCCTAGATTTGTGTTGGGACTATATCTTGTGGAAGGATGAAATAGTATGAATAAATTCAGCAAAATAATGTTTTTAATGAAATATGTCAATCGTTATTTGAATATGTTGGTAACCCATTATATAAAAGTGATAATGCCCTCGAAGCCGGTGTTTGGAGGATATATTGGCACAGTTTGCCGGACCTACACTTCATCTCGGTCCCAACAACACCCATGCCAATCTATCCTCCAAACACCGGCTTCTCGGGCTTTATCACTTAAATAACTGCCAGTTTCATGGTAATTGACCGTCAATTAACATAAACACATTTAGCATTTCCTGGCTTCCGCTCATAGCCTACAAACCATTGATGCAGACCTTTGGAACATCTGCATTTTAAAAAGACTAATAAATCCATGTAATATTGTCAGCGTGTGTAAAAGAGGCGAAGTCAGGTGCAGGAGAGTAGCGTGATGTAAACAGGCACACTTTATTAAAGTTCCTAAACGAGAGCACAACATAAATGAAATGCGCTCAAAAATACCGAACATAACAAAAGTAAAGCGCGTAAAAAGACACCACAGCAACATGAAACAATTACACACAAAACATGATGGGAAACAGAGGGTTAAATACAAGTAGCTTAATTGGGGAAATGAAAACCAGGTGTGTATGGAAACAAGACAAGACAAATGGATATATGAAAAATGGAGCGGCGATGAATAGAAAGCCGGTGACGTCGATCGCCGCTCGAACAAGGAGAGGAGCCGACTTCGGCGGAAGTCGTGACAAATATAGCATACACCATCACAATAAAGCCATTATTTATTTTAGAAAGGTCTAAAGAAACATGATATGAATAAACTTGTGTCTATTTCAGAAGAACAGAATAGCATACTCTGAGTTGTCCTTATATTAGGCCAGGAACTGGCTGCCATATGGCTGTTGGCTACACTAGTTCATTTAGCTGACAAGATTTGCTTAGAATTCCGTCAAATTGTTTTGTATTATTTCATAGTATGTAGAATACAATTGAATAAAGCTGAATAAAATAGAAAGGATATTTTCTCCAAACAATTTGAGGGAGTGCGCACATGCAGCTATTCTGTGTTGAGTGGTTAACAAAGAATCAGGTACTCCTATTTGCTTAATTTAGAGTTATTTATGTAACTTTAGTTGTGATAAAAACATTGGACTATATGTCTAGATTTTGTATATATTCTAAGGCTGCATGATGCGACTAATGATGATTTGAAAAAAGTCGAATGAAATGCATGAGCTCTGCTTTGATTTTTACGAAGGCTGTACACACTTCATCAGTCTCTCAATTACAATTTGACCAGCACTTGATAATGCCTTGAATTTCCCGGCGGCATCCCCTTTGTGTGGCCGTAATGCCCCATAAAAAATCCATGCCTTTTGCGGCCAGTGGCCGTTGTGCCCTTGGGCGGAATATAATAATTAAAATTCCCATCTCCTGGCTGCACGCTCTGAATCACCTCTCACTCACTTGGCTGTCATAAAGAGAAGCAGTGTGCTTAATATTAGGAACGTTGAGAAATAAATATAGTAGGCCTAGCCTATAGAAAGCTGATGGGATCCTCTTCTTTTTAATAGATGCCATGACTCTGTTTTCTCACACAATTGCATCGCCTATAGAAATGTTGCGCAAGATTTTCGATGATATTTGCATTAATGTCAGAGTGATTAGAGGGACAATAGAGTGCTGAATACCAGGCAGTTAGCAAGTTTGGTAAGCTACTAATGACCATCAGCAGCATCAGAGCTTGGAGAAGCCTAATTACCGTGACTAAACGGTCACGTGGAATTTGACTGCCGTCATGACTCGTGACAGCCGGTGTGTCGGTAATACGGTCACCGCAACAGCCCTAGTGATGACACAGCATCTCAGCTTGATAACTTGGTCATGAGAGTAGGATTTGGGACTCTTATTCCCTAACACACACACACCTTGCTTTAGTAATACACAGATTTAGATTTAGACCAGAGAGTGTAAGCCTGTGGCATAAGTAGCTAATGTGTCACTGCGTTCCTGATCCAGCTTGGGCTTGTTTCCGGCATTGTATGGAGTTGGAGCGCGATAAGTCACAGCTTTAAGTGCTCTAAGTGAGATTGCCCTCCTCACTCTTATGCTCACAGAGGTTCTGATTAACTCTTTCATGTCCAGCTAGAAAGCCCAGCATCTGGTTAGACTGTGAGAAATAGACAGCATACTTTTGAAACAGTCTTAGTTTTGCTTGCCCCCTGAAGTTAAAACGTCACAAGGCGGTGCAGAGTGCTCGATTTGGCTGCTGGGGGACAAGGAAACCAGCAGCAAAAAACCATTGACAACTACATACTGTTTTCAAGGTATTGTTAAATAAATTCTACAACTAAGTTGTATTTATTTTTATTTGTTTTGGGAGGGTAGATCAGCTTTCATATGCAGATAGATTTTGGCTTCTATCAATGTAATTGTTTGCATAATTTCCAATCCCCCATATATATATATTTTTTTAAATATATATATATATTATTATATTTTCCTTCTTTATTATTTCCCCTAACCGTACCACCCCGAATGACAAGTACTATTGGAAAAATTAAGTTATGTTTATTGCCGTTCCGTTTGCTTCCATTTAAGAAATGTTTTTTCAACCGAATCGCGGAACGAATACACCCCTGATCACCTGCAAACACAGTTCACATTCATAGCAGCCACATACAAACAGCATGATCACTTTGGTTGTTCCATAATTTCTTCTCACATCTAGGCGCTCTCCCTCTTTCACCTTTTCCCTTTGCTTGTGGACATCAGTGCACAACACAACAGCTGTCTGTGACCAGGCGAAAAACAAACTTTCCAAGCCAAATCCGCTAACCGCTACACACAGCCTACATCATTGGCACCGTTTTATCTAACGACATAATCAACATAGCTACTAGAACTAACGCATTAGTAAACCCGCTACAATCATGCAGTAAAGTGTATAGTTTAGCAGTTACACTGACGGGCCCCGGTGGTAATGAATTAATACAACCAAAGCTTACCTTGACTTAGAAGAGCTCTACTATTGGATAGCCATAGCCAACTAGCTAACATAGCATCCCTCTTTGTTTGAGCCAGGTCTTTGAGTAGGCTTAACTAGCTAGCTGTATTCACTAGCAAAGTAAGTGAAAAAGAAAGTAAAAAGAGTACAACAAAATATTTCTATCTCCCTCTCCCGCTCTTGCTTCTCCTTAATTATAAATTAATTTGTTCAGAACTGTTCAACTATTGTCTTTCTCTCTCTTTGAGTGAACTACTCACCACATTTTAAGCACTGCACTGCACTACACTGCTAGCTAGCTGTAGCTTATGCTTTCAGGATTTCTTTGAATTCACTGATAATTTCATTGGGTGGACAACATGTCAGTTCATGCTGCAAGAGCTCTGCTAGGTTTGAGGACATCGTCCGGAAGATGTCATAATTGCTGTATAAGTCTGTGGAAGTGGGTGAGAACCATGAGCCTACTTGGTTTTGTATTGAAGTCAATGTATCGACGGAAACTAGCTGGACGGAAACTAGCTGTCCTCCGGCTACACCAGAGAGTGCTGTAAGATGTTACTGTAGACCTTCATTGCAAAATAGTGTGTTTTAATACAATATTTTGTGACACGAATATATTTAGTATAGTTGTAGCTTTTTATAATGAAATTCACTGAGAAGGATGACCCTCCCCTTTCTCCTCTGAGGAGCCTCCACTGGTTGGTTGGATAAAAAAGATAAGTAGGACCCTCACGTATCTGAAATGACATGATCAACTAATGTTTGCTGATCATGAAAAGCATGCAGTTACTTGCTGTATAGTTCTGATGATAGAGCTACAGTGCTGTGAAGTATTTGACCCCTTTCTGATTTTCTCTATTTTTGCATATTTTTAATACCAAATGTTATCAGATCTTCAACAAAAACCTAATATTACATAAAAGGAACCTGGGTTTACAAATACATATATACAGTATATACTTATTTTATTGATTTAATTAAAGTTATGCAACAACCAATTCCCGTGTAAAAAGTAATTGCCCCCTTACACTCAATAACTGGTTGTGCCACTTTCAGCTGCAATGTGTGCAACCAAATGCTTCATGTAGTTGTTGATCAGTCTCTCACATTGCTGTGGAGGAATTTTGGCCCACTCTTCCATGCAGAACTGCTTTAACTCAACGACATTTGTGAGTTTTCAAGCATGAACCAGTCGTTTTTAGTCTTACCACAACATTTCAATTGGGATTAGGTCTGGACTTTGACTAGGCCATTCAAAAACTTCAAATTTGTTGCATTAAAAAAATGATTGTGTAGACTTGATTGTGTGTTTTGGATCATTGTCTTGCTGCGTGACCCAGCTATGCTTCTCTGATACAGAGCAAGAATTCATGGTTCCTTCTATTAAGGCAAGTCATCCAGGTCCTGATGACATGGTTCCCATTATGCCTGGCGAAAACCGAACACTGCATTCCACAATAAGAACCGTATACCAACGGTTAAGCATGGTGGTGGTAGTGTGATGGTTTGGGGATGCTTTGTTGCCTCAGGACCTGGATGACTTGCCTTAATAGAAGGAACCATGAATTCTGCTCTGTATCAGAGAATTCTACAGGAGAATGTCAGGCCATCCGTCTGTGAGCTGAAGCTGAAGCGCAGCTGAGTCATGCAGCAAGATCCAAAACACACAATCAAGTCTACATGAAAATGGCTAAAAAGCTACACATGTGAAGTTTTGGAATGGCCTAGTCAATGTCCAGACCGAATCCCAATTGAGATGTGGTGGCAGCACTTGAAACGAGCAGTTCATGCTTGAAAACCCACAAATGTTGCTAAGCAGTTCTGCATAGAAGAGTGGGCCAAAATTCCTCCACAGCGACGTGAGAGACTGATCAACAACTACAGGGAGCGTTTGGTTGGAGTCATTGCTGCTAAAGGTGGCCAGTTATTGCGTGTAAGGGGCAATTACTTTTTCACACAGGAGCATTGGGTGTTGCATTATTTGTTCGCTCAGGTTCCCTTTATCTAATATTAAGTTTTGATTGAAGATCTGATAACATTCACTATCAAAAATATCAAAAGTAGAGAAAATTGGAAAGGGGGCAAATACTTTTTCACAGCACTGTAATAATCAGAAATGTGTAGTTCTGACTATGCTCTTCAAGAGGTGATGATATCACAACCGAATAGTTAACATTTAGTTAACAATTCTCTGAAAATGTCACACAGTTGTCAGTGGTTCCGGCGGAGCTGGGGGTCTCCTTGCCCCCCAGCAGGCAAATCGAACGCTGCACCTTATTGTGACGTTTTATTGAAAATGACCTATAGCCAGTTGCAGGGAAACCCTGTGAAGTAGAACTAATATCTTCAGCTCATCACTTTTTTCTTTCCTCTCTTATAATATCAGAGCAGTGTTCATTCATTCACGTGACTCCAACGTCCACCCGCAGTGTAGCTACTCTAATGCTATAGTATACATATCCCTGCCACATGCCTCAGTTCACTACATAAACCCTATCGCGTCGACATTTTATACAAACCCACAGGCCTGCATGTTGCTGCTATCAAACCCTGCCTCGTTAATATGCCCCAGTCATGGAGACTTGGGTTACTATTGTAGTGTGTTGGCACAGGATGTGGGTTGGTCTGAATGAGAGACATGCTGATTGTTCAGCTCTGCTCTGGCTGTTCTGTTCTCTTCTGCTCGGTTGTGAGGCATATTACCCCTCTGCACTAATGATGCCTGTGGAATGGCTGCTGCAGGCCAATAAGAAGGAATAGAGGAATAGAGTGGGGGAAGAAGAAAGAGAGAGAGAGAGGTCTGCAGATCGACATTAGCATGTTGGTAGGATAGATGGTTGTATCCACTGCATTCTACCCTGTTTGCAGAACTAGCATGACCCGGCTCACTAGATAGCAAGTGCCTGAGTACAGTTGGTTGACTCAGGCAAGACTTCTGTTGTCAGTGTCAAATAGTACAGTTCAATCCTTGTGCCATTTGAAAACCGTGAACAATTCTGTCATTGTTGAGGAAGAGGAAGAGCCTCTCGCCTGATCCGTCAGTGTGCAGTTTTCCATGTAATTTGCGGGTAGGCCAAAGGCATGCTTAGATAAACAGACAGTGTAGTTACCTGCCTGTACAAATCTGTCTCTCTCTGTCTGTCAGAGAGGGTTTGGATCCCAGCCTTATTTCTCCAACCTCAGTCGGAATTCCCCTGGAACTCGAAGACACTGATTTAACACAACCTAATGCCATTAAAGGGCAACTGTGGTAAAAAAAAAAATGTAAAAAAATGGATGGGACCTTGGTTTAGGGTGTGTGTGTGTGATTTATTGTTGTAATTTGTAATAAAACCTGGGGTGTAACTTTTTATGGAAATTATAACCTCAATATCAAAACGAAGAGTGGGATAATCAATCAATGAAGTTCTTACTGTGTGTAGTAGTTGATTTTAACAATGCTTGTATAACGTGTGTGTGTGTGCTCTCAAGTATGTTTGTGTGTGTGTGATTATGTGATTTCATGTATGTGTTTATGAGCAGGGAAAGGGGCTGTGTGTTGGATGATGGAGAGTGCTACAATGGAATGTTCCCACTCCCGTAAGTGGAGATAAATTGCTGTTTATGTTTCCGCGTTGTCTGACAGAAATAATGTTCCTGTGTTTACGTTTTGGGCCAGAGGCTCCCCTGCGCAGTGTACACGTTAGAGCTGAGGATTTATGCTGCTCCCATCTCCTCAACAAGGTTTATTAAGGCCAACCTTAGAGCAAAACATAGCCAAGGTGGTGGTGGTGCTTTATACAGTAATGCAGTCGACTCTAGATTAAAGTGCAAATGGGATAAGTGCAAACTCTGTATATGTGCATTGCAGTTCACCAATCTCTGCGGTATTTGATATATACATGCTTTAGTTTGTGCATGTATTCATGACAGGCCTTAGCCATTCAATAGAACGGGAGTTGACTGTTTATGTCATAGATATAAAAGGAATAAGGCTCAGAGACAGAACTCTATATTGTGAAATATAACATGCTGTCAGTCATTTACTGCTGGGACTCAGGACAAGGTTAAGTTAAAGAGAGCGGAGCTTCCATTAGGTGGAGAGGAAATGGACCACAGTAGGACAGTATTGCTGGCTGCAATCGGGTCTGGATCCATCCAGGTCTATATGGAACGGGTCTAGTTGTCCTCGGGTCCATTTGGAACTGGTCTCTATATTTAAAAAATGTATTTATTTATATCTATGGACCTGGGTCTAGATGGAAAAGCCCCAGGTCCATTTTGTAAAAGGGTTCAACTTTTTGGACCTGTGAAAGCCTCTAATACACGCACGCATGCACGCACGCACACACACACACACACACACACTAAAAAGGGAAATCAAAACCGGTGCACCTCAGAACTTCTCAGATGTCCTGGTTTAGGCACTTTTGACACCTCAACCAAGACCACAGGAAGTAACCTGGCAAAACAACTTTTAGCTCCAAGTTTGTTTTCATGGTTGTTTGTTATTTAGAACTTTACCCGTTTATAAGCTTACTGTGGTCTGTATGACCCCCAGCTTTATTGTGGCGGATAACATGGTCTTACTAGGGTTATCATGGATTATAGGCAGCATGGTATTCCTTTGATGTTAATCAACTCCTTCCACTTTCAAACCACATTGGCAATTTGAAATCATTGGTAAAAATAACAAAAAAGCTGAGGAATTCAGAAAGCTGAACATAAACCACATGAGTTTTATAATGTAATTATAATGCCTTCTATCACGCCCACAGCCAATTAAAATCTCACGCAACCTATAAAAATGCATAGTATTTATATTACCTATAATACATTCATAATACATTATTTGCGATTCGCTGTTCCAAACATATTGCTCTGCTGTAGAGGGACAAGAGAAAGCCATGAATAAAGTTTTGATCAGTCCAAAAAATAAAAGTGCTGAAGATAAATTGGCTCCGTATTTAAAAAGAAGATGGAGCAGAAGAGTTTTTGAGCAGGTACAGATATAGTATATCGTCAAAAATAATATCCTTATATGTAACTGTATGGATTTTTTTCCCCCCATCACAACTTTAGCATTCCACCAACTTTTTTCTGTCTTTTCTTTATATCTGAAATGTGTTGCTGGAATCAAAGCCTAAACTTTTATTTCCGTGAACCGACCTAGTCATGATTGCGGTAAAGTTCTGCCTATGGCTTAGTATGATATGTAGCCGCAATGCTGACGCGGCATTGACCCGCACTAGGCTCTTAAACTCTTGATGGTTGCTAGGCTGCGCCTGTTACTACTATCCTCCTGGCAGTTCTAAACTTTGCAAGGCATGTCACTTCACCCATTTCATCGCATAGCCCACCACATCCACTGTTTTCTTTACCACAAATGGATTGATCCATAAAGAGTGACAGTGGAAATAAATATCGCTGAATTACGATAACATTGGATTAAAGTAGGCTAATGCAATTGAAGGCATCAAATTGTTGCTTACTGAAGTCATCCAAGTGTTGTAATACATTTGAAGCAATAGCCAAATATTTCAGCACCGTTTTGCGCCGCTTTGAGACAAGCGTCATGTCTCGTTTCCATAAATCAATCAATGTCAAATTGTTATTTTCACTGAATCTCCGTTTGGATATTGATCAGGCTACAATTAGGTTGTGGAAATGTTAGCTAAGTTGAGGTGAGTGCTGCTCATGATCATCTTGTCCAGTCGGCTCATTCATCAGCGTCGATCAGAACATTGTCAGCATGTCACGTAGCTTACCAAGTGGATTATTTTACTCTTCACTCGCAGTCACTTAGTACCCTAGGCCTACTCCCTACCAAAAGCCTGTGACTTGTCTTAATCAATCGATGTGATTTTGTTTGGCTGAATCGCCCTCTGTATATTTGGCTAATTGGTTTCAGGCTGGGCAAATAAGTGGAGGTTGGTAAAGGTAATCTACTCATTTGCTCATCTAACACTGATCAGAGACATTTAACGTGCGATAATGTCGCCTAAATCAAGTGTAGGCCTATTATTTTTGCTCGGTCGTGTATAGGTAACTTCAAAAGCCCACGGAAGTTGTGAAATATCGACGTCCACCTACATCAGCCCACGCTTGCTCCTACTCCTGCTTGTGGTGAAATGGGACTGTATGAAATGGGCTCGTAAAAACACTGCCTGATTTGTTTTACAGGCAACTTACCGTAAAGTCTGTCTGCAAAGGGTATTAGTAGACCTACACTGTGATCAGTACACCTACCTAGTGATCAGACCATCAGAGCGGTAACAGAAGACAGGGTAAACAGGGGGAAGAAGACATGTGGAGACTGCCATCTCTGCCACCCCATGTGGTCCTCTCTCTCCAGCCAGAGAAGCTTCTCTCTCTGATCACAGCCCTGTTTTCCTTGGACACACTCTAAAGGCTTTCTCTCACATATCACTATCTACCCCGTCTATTTCTGTGACTCGGCGGATGTTGAAGAAAGCAACCCTTTATACTGCTACCATCCTAGAATGTCATCAGGAATGCATGTCTTCTCAGAAGTTGCCTTTAAACTTGTGTGACTTCCTCTTCTGAGTTTCCACACAATGGGATAAACTAGGTTGTCATGCAGATGAGGTTTGACATTTGGCTGACTACAAAATAAAGAAGGCAGCATTTTAAGGTACCCTGGGAATGGGACATGTCTTTATACGTCGATATTAACTTCCTGCCTTAAATGCTTCCATTGAGACACAGCCATTTAATGTTTTGAGGATTTGAATGAAAGTGATGCACGTCATGTCATAATGACAATCATTAACTTGGTTGAGGAAATTGTGTCCATGTTTGTTTTTAGTGTGAAACCAGTAGTTAGATCAGGGTGTTTTCATTTTGTGCCGTTGCAGCCAAACAGAGCTAAAATAGAATCAATGGTCTTATACAACTGGTTAAGATGGGGGACTTTGGCATCATTACTGAGCAGGCCAGTGTGTGTGTGTGTGTGTGTGTGTGTGTGTGTGTGTGTGTGTGTGTGTGTGTGTGTGTGTGTGTGTCACTTTGACCCATGACTCAGTTGTTAAATAGTCGGTAGGGAGTTTAGAATCAGCTTCAGTGTTTGATGTCAGGAGAGGGGCAAAGAGAGACGGGGGAACGGAGGAGAGAAGGGAAAAAAGCCTGGGATTCTGTGACGCACCTTTCCTATGGAGTGAGCAGAGGGTGTAAAGAGATCCATAACTCCATAGACCACACTATTTACCAAGAGAGTTTTCATCTCAATTCTTCGTAGCTCTCTATTTACCACCACAGACCGATGCTGGCACTTAGACCGCACTCATTGAGCTCTATACGGCCGTAAGCAAACAGGAAAACGCTCATCCAGAGGCGGCCCTCCTAGTGGCCGGGGACTTTAATGCAGGGGAACTTAAATCCGTTTTACCTAAATTCTACCAGCATGTAAAATGTGCAACAGGAGGGAAAAAAACTTGAGACCACCTTTACTCCACACACAGAGACGCATACAAAGCTCTCCCTCACCCTCCATTTGGCGAATCTGACCATAATTCTATCCTCCTGATTTCTGCTTACAGGCAAAAACTAAAACAGGAAGCACCAGTGACTCGGTCAATAAGAAAGTGGTCAGATAAAGCAGATGCTAAGCAAGACTGTTTTGCTAGGACAGACTGGAATATGTTCCGGGGATTTTTACGATGGCATTGAGGAGTACATCACATCAGTCACTGGCTTCATCAATAAGTGCATCAATGACGTTGTCCCCACAGTGACTGTACGTACATACCCCAACCAGAAGCAATGGATTACAGGCAACATCCGCACTGAGCTAAAGGGTAGAGCTACCGCTTTCAAGGAGCGGGGCTCTAACCCGGAAGCTTATAAGAAATCCTGCTATGCCCTCCGACGAACCATCAAACAGGCAAAGCGTCAATACAGGACCAAGTTGGAATTGTACTACACCGGCTCTGACACTCGTCGGATGTGGCAGGGCTTGCAAACTA
This sequence comes from Salmo trutta, assembly GCF_901001165.1. Classification (NCBI taxonomy): domain Eukaryota; kingdom Metazoa; phylum Chordata; class Actinopteri; order Salmoniformes; family Salmonidae; genus Salmo; species Salmo trutta. Next base: position 11,146,482 of record NC_042966.1, read on the forward strand.
TTACAGACCACAAAGGGAAGCACAGCCGCAAGCTGCCCAGTGACACGAGCCTACCAGACAAGCTAAATTACTTCAAGGCAAGTAACACTGAAACATGCATGAGAGCATTAGCTGTTCCGGACGACTGTGCGATCACGCTCTCTGTAGCCGAGCTGAGTACGACGTTTAAACAGGTCAACATTCACAAGGTTGCAAGGCTAGACGGATTACCAGGATGTGTACTCGGAGCATGCGCTGACCAACTGGCAAGTGTCTTCACTGACATTTTCAACCTGTCCCTGGCTGAGTCTGTAATACCAACATGTTTCAAGCAGACCACCATAGTCCCTGTGCCTAAGAACACAAAGGCAACCTGCCTAAATGACTACAGACCCGTAGCACTCACGTCCGTAGCTATGAAGTGCTTTGAAAGGAGGCTGGTAATGGCTCATATCAACACCATTATCCCAGAAACCCTAGACCCACTCCAATTTGCATACCTCCCAAACAGATCCACAGATGATGCAATCTCTATTGCACTCCACACTGCCCTTTCCCACCCAGGTGGTGAGGGTAGGTAGCAACACATCTGCCACACTGATCCTCAACACTGGAGCCCCCCAGGGGTGGGTGCTCAGTCCCCTACTGTACTCCCTGTTCACCCATGACTGCATGGCCAGGCATGACTCCAACACCATCATTAATCTTTCTGGGAAGGGGGTTCCGCTAGCAGAACACCTGGCCTACAGCCAGTGAAATTGCAGGGCGCCAAATTCAAACAACAGATATCTCATAATTAAAATTCCTCAAACATACAAGTATTATACACCATTTTAACTCTTACATCTAGATGTTCCGCTAGCGGAACACCTGCTCCAATATCCAATGATGGGCGTGGCGCGAAATACAAATTCCTCTAAAATCCGAAAACGTCCATTTTTCAAACATATGACTATTTTACAGCATTTTAAAGACAAGACTCTCGTTAATCTAACCACACTGTCCGATTTCAAAAAGGCTTTACAGCGAAAGCAAAACATTAGATTATGTCAGCAGAGTACCCAGCCAGAAATAATCAGACGCCCATTTTTCAAGCTAGCATATAATGTCACAAAAAACAAAACCACAGCTAAATGCAGCACTAACCTTTGATGATCTTCATCAGATGACAACCCTAGGACATTATGTTATACAATGCATGCATGTTTTGTTCAATCAAGTTCATATTTATATCAAAAACCAGCTTTTTTACATTAGCATGTGACGTTCAGAACTAGCATACCCCCCGCAAACCTCCGGTGAATTTACTAAATTACTCACGATAAACGTTCACAAAAAACATAACAATTATTTTAAGAATTATAGATACAGAAGTCCTCTATGCACTCGATCTGTCTGATTTTAAAATAGCTTTTCGGTGAAAGCACATTTTACAATATTCTCAGTAGATAGCCCGGCATCACAGGGCTAGCTATTTAGACACCCACCAAGTTTAGCACTCACCAAAATCAGATTTACTATTAGAAAAGTTTGATTACCTTTGATGTTCTTCGTCAGAATGCACTCCCAGGACTTCTACTTCAATAACAAATGTAGGTTTGGTCCAAAATAATCCATAGTTATGTTCCATCAGCGACGTTTTGTTCGTGCGTTCTAGACACTATCCGAATGGTAAATAAGGGTCGTGCGCATGGCGCATTTCGTGACAAAAGATTTCTAAATATTTCATTACCGTACTTCGAAGCATGTCAACCGCTGTTTAAAATCAATTTTTATGCCATTTTTCTCGTAAAAAAGCGATAATATTCCGACCGGGAATCTGCAATTAGGTAAACAGCCGAAAGAAAATACAGCACGGGGTCGACTCGTGCACGAGCATGAAGCCCTTTGTCCGCTGATAGACCACTTAGCAAAAGCGCTCGTGTGTTTCAGCCAGGGCTTTGAATTACGTCATTCAGCTTTTTCCCGGGCTCTGAGGGCCCATGGAAGCCGTAGGAAGTGTCACGTAACAGCAGAGATCCTTTGTAATGGATAGAGAGAATCAAGAAGGGGAAGAAATGGTCAGACAGGGTACTTCCTGAACAGAATCTTCTCATGTTTTGGCTTGCCAAATGAGTTCTGTTATACTCACAGACACCATTCAAACAGTTTTAGAAACTTTGGAGTGTTTTCTATCCAAAGCTACTAATTATATGCATATTCTAGTTTCTGGGCAGGAGTAATAATCAGATTAAATCGGGTACGTTTTTTATCCAGCCGTGAAAATCCTGCCCCCTATCCATAACAGGTTAAAGATAAACTTCTCGTTAATCCAACCATAGTGTCCGATTTCAAAAAGGCTTTACGGTGAAAGCACACCATGCGATTATGTTAGGCCAGCGCCTAGCCACAAAAAACCATACAGCCATTTTCCAAATAAGGAGAGGTGTCACAAAAGTCAGAAATAGCGTAAAAATGAATCACTAACCTTTGATGATCTTTTTTATGATCTTCATCTGGTGGCACTCCCAGGACTCCATGTTAGACAATACATGTTTGTTTTGTTCGATTAAGTTAGTCTTTATGTCCAAAAACCTCATTTGAAATTGCCGTGTCATGTTCAGAAATGCATTGTCTCAAACAAACATCCGGTGAAAATGCAGAGAGCCACATCAAATTACAGAAATACTCATCATAAACATTGATATAAGATACAAGTGTTATACATACGATTAAAGATACACTTCTTATTAAGTTTGCAGACGACACAACAGTGGTAGGCCTGATCACCGACAACAACGAGACAGCCTATAGGGAGGAGGTCAGAGACCTGGCCAGGTGGTGCCAGAATAACAACCTATCCCTTAACGTAACCAAGACTAAGGAGATGATTGTGGACTACAGGAAAAGGAGGACCGAGCACGCCCCCATTCTCATCGACGGGACTGTAGTGGAGCAGGTTGAGAGCTTCAAGTTCCTTGGTGTCCACATCACCAACAAACTATCATGGTCCAAACACACTAAGACAGTCGTGAAGAGGGCACAACAAAACCTATTCCCCCTCAGGAGACTGAAAAGATTCTACAGGTGCATCATTGAGAGCATCCTGACTGGTTGCATCACCGCCTGGTATGGCAACTGCTCGACCTCCAACCGCAAGGCACTACAGAGGGTAGTGCGTACGGCCCAGTACATCACTGCGGCAAAGCTTCCTGCCATCCAGGACCTCTATACCAGGCAGTGTCAGAGGAAGGCCCAAAAAATTGTCACAGACTCCAGCGACCCTAGTCATAGACTGTACTCTCTGCTACCGCACGGCAAGCGGTACCGGAGCGCCAAGTCTAGGTCCAAAAGACTTCTATACAGCTTCTACATCCAAGCCATAAGACTCCTGAACAGCTAATAAAAGGGGCTTCCCAGACCCCTCTTTTACGCTGCTGCTACTCTCTGTTAATTATCTATGCAAAGTCACTTTAACTCTCACTTTAATATTACCTCAATTACCTTGACTAACTGGTGCCCCCGCACATTGATTCTGTACCGGTACTCCCTGTATATAGCCTTGCTATTGTTATTTTACTGCTACTGTATAATTATTTGTTACTTTTATTTTCAATTTTTTACTTAACACTTATTTTTCTTAACTTCTTCAAGCATTGTTGGTTAAGGGCTCGTAAGTAAGCATTTCACTCTAAGGTCTTTTGTATTCGGCGCATGTGACAAATAACATTTGATTTGATTTGATTTGGAACTCTCTCTTTCTTTCACACACACACGCACAGGCACACGTGTCTCGCTGAAATCTCCTATCCCATCCTTGTACAAACACACAAAGGACTTATACCTACTTGGCCCATTGAACAGATGGAATTCAAAACTTGATCTCAAGATGGGGGAGTGTAGGTGTGAAGTCTTGTCTCTTATGACTGAAAGAGGAATCTTATGTTGGCCTACAGAATCAGTGTTTGTTATTTATGAGTGGATCCATTCAGATCAGTGGCCATGAAGGAAAGGAGACAAGGCAGAAGGACATTTCAGAGTGTTTTCATCACTAGTCCCGTGGAGGTACAGTTTTTCTGGTAAGGCAAGCATGGCAGGGTTCGGCCTGGCCTTGCATCCGGGCATGCAGAGAACAAAGGCCTCGAGGAGGAGTGTAGGCTCAGATTTATTACCTAGATTGGATCAGAAGGTGGTGTTTGAGGAGGGAATTTCTACCCGGGGAGGTGAATGTGTACCGCTTAGTTTCTGGATCTGTGTGATCGGGCTAAGGTATAAAATGTGCTGTGTGTGGGTGCGTGTTTGCATGGGCATGCATTTTCGCTTGCTTGCGTGTGTATGTACGCGTGTGCATTTTTCATTGCGTGTGTGTGTGTGCGCACAAGCGTGTGTGTGTGTGTTCCTGGCTCGGACTAGCCCATATGTTTTCCCTGTACGACATCAAAGCAGCAAAAAGCTTGCTAAAGTAAATTAAGCACACAGTGAGAGTGAGGGGTAAGCATCCGTAATTCTATATTGCCTGGAATGAGGTAAGGGCTAAACTACAGATTACTAGATTTATGCTCTGTCTTTGTCAGCTGAAACTGAAGAAGCTGGTACTAAACGACGATATCAACCTGTATTTGCCCCATAGCGTGGCAAAGTTACTACGGTATCGTTTTAAACAAACACACAGGTAACAGTGGAATAACGTAACTGTGGAGATTACCTATTTAAAGCCTTAGGACAGACGCCTTCATATAAAGCATTCTTCTTCTAACTGAACCTGTAGCCAAACACAGCACAGGATATCCCATGAGGCAAAATTACAAAGACACCCTGAAACAACCCACTGGGCACAGATGCCAGTTCAACATCTTCTGTTGATTTAGATTTGGTTGAGTTGTCAACTAATGTGAAATCAACAAAAAATGTCACCATGTTATTTGATTTAGATTAAAAGTTGGTTAAACTAGGCGTACAGTACCAGTCAAAAGTTTGGACACACCTACTCATTCAAGGGTTTTTCTTTATTTTTACTATTTTCTACATTGTAGAATAATAGTGAAGACATCAAAACTATGAAATATCACATATGGAATCATGTAGTAACCAAAAAAGGGTTAAACAAATCAAAATATATTTTAAGTAGCCACACATTGCCTTGATGACAGCTTTGCACACTCTTGGCATTCTCTCAAACAGCTTCATGAGGAATGCTTTTTCCAACAGTCTTGAAGGAGTTCCCACATATGCTGAGCACTTGTTGTCTGATTTTCCTTCACTCTACAGTCCAACTCATCCAAAACCATCTCAATTGGGTTGAGGTTGGGTGATTGTGGAGGCCAGGACATTTGATGCAGCACTCCATCACTCTCCTTCTTTGTCAAATTGCCCTTACACAGCCTGGATGTTTGTTGGGTCATTGTCCTGTTGAAAAACAAATTGTAGTCCCAAGAAGCGCAAACCAGATGGGATGGCGTATCGCTGCAGAATGCTGTGGTAGCCATGCTGGTAAGTGTGCCTTGAATTGTAAATAAATCACCTATAGTGTCACCAGCAAAGCACCCCACACCATCACACCTCCTCCTCCATGCTTCACGGTGGGAACCACACACGGAGATCATCCATTCACCTACTCTGCATCTCAAAAAGACACAGTGGTTGAAAATCTCAAATTTGGACTCATCAGACCAAAGGACAGATTTCCACCAGTCTAATGTCCATTGCTCATGTTTCTTGGCCCAAGCAAGTCTATTCTTCTCATGGGTGTCCTTTAGTAGTGGTTTCTTTGCAGCAATTCAACCATGAAGGCCTGATTCACGCAGTCTCCTCTGAACAGTTGATGCTGAGATGTCTGTTGCTTGAACATTTGTTTGGGCTGCATTTTGAGGTGGAGTTACCTCTAATGAACTTATCCTCTGCAGCAAAGGTAACTCTGGGTCTTCCTCTCCTGTGGCAGTCCTCATGAGAGCCAGTTTCATCATAGCGCTTGAGGGTTTTTGCAACTGCACTTTAATCTTTAAAAGTTCTTGAAATTTTCCGCATTGACCGACCTTGTCTTAACCTAATGATGGACTGTCGTTTCTCTTTGCTTATTTGAACTGTTCATGCCAAAATATGGACTTGGTGTTTTACCAAATAAGGCTATCTTCTGTTTCCCACCCCTACCTTGTCACAACACAACTGATTGGCTCAAACGCATATAGAAGGAAAGACATTCCACAAATATACTTTTAACAAGGCACACCTGTTAATTTAAATGCATTCCAGGTAGTGAAGCTCATGAAGCTGGTTGAGAGAATGCCAAGAGTGTGCAAAGCTGTCATCAAGGCAAAGGGTGGCTACTTTGAAGAATCTCAAATATAAAATATATTTTGATTTGATGAAAAAAATGTTGGTTACTACATGATTCCATATGTGTTATTTCATAGTTTTGATGTCTTCACTATTATTCTACAATGTCGTAGAATAATAGTAAAAAAAAAAAACTTGAATGAGTAGGTGTGTCCAAACTTTTGATTTTGCATAAAAGCATAATTCAGTTGTTGCCAGAAGCACAGCTGCAGTCACTAACGCTCTGGATAACACAAAAACAGCCTAGCCAGCTCTTTTAGGGTGAGTAAAATGGTCAGAGTGAGCTGTTCTCTCATTTGTGTATGGAAGTAGCTAGCAGGCTAGCCAACGTTAGCCAGTTAGCTTGGGTGCTTGACTGCTGTTGTTAGGTCAGAATGCTCGGATCAACTCTACTCCTCGGCCAGAACGTCCAGTGTGCGCTCTAAACACTCCGACAATCTGACAACGCTCTGAGTTTACAGTAAGAACACCCGGAGCGCACTCTGAGCTCACTCTGGCACTCCAGAATAAATTTATGAACACACCCATAGTATAAACCAGCCTTTAGTCTTGAAATCTTTGGTTGTTTAAATATATGGCCTCACATGTGAATCCTTAAAGAGATGGGTGGGGCTAAGGCTTTAGAGGGTGTGAACGATGCTGAATGGGTGTAGACAAAGAAGAGTTCTCCAGTAGGTGTACCAAAACATTAAAGGGCCATTTTCTCAAAAGTGAGGTTACAAGTTTATCAACTTTCAAAGCAGAATTACTTTCCCATTGTTCCTCAACTGTATTGTAAGATATACAATTTTCTAGCTCTGAGTCTCTACTTGATCCAATGTAAAAAACACAATTTCATTCAAATTGATTCAAACCGTTTTTGCCCAGTGGGAACTATATGGCCTACACCAGGGATCATCATCTAGATTCAGCCGCGGGACGATTGTTTTCTTGAGCGGATGATCGGGGGGCCGGAACACAATTACAAATAAATGGTAGACTGCAAATTGACCGCAAGAATCCACAAACAGATATAATGTTTGACTAAAACATAATCATTTCAAACCTTGCTTACATTTGTATATGATCACATCTCTTTATTATGCATGGGGATAATTGGGAACATATTTCTTAAATTAAACTCATTTGGAGCTGATTTCCTGATGTTTTTACAGTCTTTTATGTCCAACAATGTAGAAAAAATATATATATATTGCTCAGAAAACTTGGGAAGCCAAATAAAGCCACCCATGGTCCACCAGTTGGGGAACCCTGGCTTACACTTTCTGGATACTTCTGCATAAGGAATACCTGTTAGGGCTGACTTGTTGTATCATCTGCCAGAGACATTTGACCTACTTGCAGTTCAGTAAAGTCTTCATGTGCAAAACAGCCCTTACTGTTTTCTTTGTACGTGTGCATGATTACCAAAATCAAAGAATGAGATGGGTGTAGGAGTGAGAGTGTAGGGTATATACGCATAGGGGTAGAGGTGCTGCTACTGATGACCTTGCCACGCACACGCATGCACACGCGCACACACACACACACACACACACACACACACACACACACACACACACACACACACACACACACACACACACAGAGGGCTCTTTCATAGAGGCAAAGATATACCATCAGGTTACATTCCCCCTCTTCATCACCACCCTCTTTGATACCTAGTGGAAGGTATCACTAGACTTCCCTTTCCCAGGATAAAAGACTTGACATGTCGTTCCTCTCCTCTCTCTCTCTTTCTTCTCTTTCTTCTCCTGGAACGTGTGCGCTTGTTCTATGACAGGCCAGAGACAGCAGCAGCAGCCATGGCGACAGGCCAGACAGAGGAGCCGATTGGTCCGAGATTACAAACCACACAGGAAGTTTTGCTGTTTGCCGCGACCTGATTGGAGGTGAAGTGAAAGACAACGACCCCTTTGTGTGGATGCCTCCCGCTGAAGTTTTCCACCTAACCAGTTCTGTCTCACATGTCCTTTGTTCCGTTGTGCCTCGTTGCAAGATGAGGTCTGATATAGAGAATTATAAGGGTTAATCAACCCATCTGGTGTGACATGTTTTATCTCAGTACACCCGACCGCCTGCATGTGCTAGTTCATTATTTTACCTATAGCCGAGGCTCAGATCACTATAATATACATTCAGGTGTGTGACTATAGATTGCAGAGACTGAGCTCAATGTAATGAACAGTGGCGTAAACAACCATGCCCTGTGTATGTGGGAACAGATGAGTAGCGGGCTTGGCATGGTTCTGCTCGGCTCCACTGTCTGCATGTGGCTGGTCTGGGCTTGTGGGCTCAGCACAGAGGTGCCTACGTGACGAACGCGCTGATTGGCTAATGCAGGTGAGTGCATGCCAATGTGTGTTTGTGTGCCTGAAGGCATGCGCTAGTCACACACCCACGCACATCTACAGTATATCCACACATACACACAATAACGCTCATACATTCATCAAATAAGATCTTAGCCACACATAAAAGTAGCATTAATTCAGTGTCTCTCTCATTCGGAATTTGTCTGCATGCAACAGACCGTGGGTCTGGGTTAGGAGAGGGGAGTCGGTCGGCGTCTCACCCAGAACCTGGCCACCTAGCTGGGGCCTAAGTTATGGAGACTTCACTAGATACAGTAGAAGCCTCTGCCTTCCCATACTGTCAAAATCAAACACACTTCTGATGCAATCTGGAAAGCTGCTTTCTGCAACTGCTTGAATCCCGGCCTTCCTCTCTGCCAATAGGTCTGTACATGTTCCTCTAAACCAGACTGACCTGCCAACCTGAGGGTATTAAAGAGCCTCCCCACAGGTAGTTGTCAGGACAATACTCACCACTAGTCTACTATGCATCTCCCAGGCTGCTCTTACAATGCCCTCCACAGTTACAGTAGACACTATTGTTAGAGCAGACTTCAAACTAACGCGTTGGCACTGGCTGCATGCTGAGCGGCATGTCTCAAAGCACAGGAGGGTAGAGGACGGGGTGACGGGTTGAACTGCGGGGGGGGGTTTGGACACCCCCCTCATGGCGAAGCGTCCATCCTGACCCCCTCTCAGACAGACGCCCAATAATACCTTACCCACAACGCCTTGGCAATGTTCCACTCCGACCAATGGCGGCTAAGTCTGGAGACTGCCGCGTTTCATCCTTTATCCCGACGCTGGCCAGCGTTACCATGTTATGTTTAATCTCTGTGAGAGAGTGTTAGAGTACGATGCCCCCAGGTCTTGTTCTTTAAGCTCAGAGATGTTTCTGATCTTGTTGGATGAGAAACGACTTGTGTGAAATGGGGGCTCGGGTGAGTGGTTGCATTCTTGAGTGATGTCGATACATTTCTTCCTTGATAGAATCATGACATTTTCCCATCTGCTTTAACCCCATGAGCGTTACGGGAATGTTGTCATGACAAAGGTCCATCCATTTTAGCTATGAGGCGTGTCCGCCTCGAAGCGGGCGGTCCGGCGGAGCCTTCCACCCAGCAGGAACAGCGGTAGCGCAGCTATAAGTTGAAATTGAAAAGACTAGAAAAGGCAGGCAGGCACGCACGCATACACACACACATACGGACACACAACCCATTCCTGTGATCTTTGCTCTCTGTTGTGTTTACACAAGCACAACTCTGGGAGAGATCTGAGGGCTTCAGGCCATGGTACCAGTACCTAAGCTATGAAGTCATCTTATTAAGATTACAACCCCTGTACACCACGTACTGTACAGCACTGTTTTCATTTCCCGTTAAGGTCTCTTGTGGGTGTTAATGGGTGAGACGAAGGGAAAAGGAGGGAAAAGGAGGGAAAGTCGACGGGGAACCCCAGTACAACGTGAGAAATCTCGCCGCCCTGGTAGATTTCACAGTTGTGTGGCGCTTCAGCAGACACTGTTTAACAGTCCTTGCCTTAGCTTATCATTCTGGGCCATTTCACCGTTTTTACTAATGGTCTCGCCTTTCTAACTGTCTGGCTAGCAGATAGATATCATGGCCCAATTAGCGGATAGTGCCTGTTTGTTTCCATTACGTGGTAATTGTGTTCTTAAAATGTTTGGCTGTTGTGTGATTCTGCCTAGGCTCTACTACATCATAATAATTAAACGTGATGGAAATACAGCTAAAGTCGGAAGGTTACATGCACTTAGGTTGGAGTCATTAAAATTTGTTTTTCAACCACTCCACAAATTTCTTGTTAACAAACTATAGTTTTGGCAAGTCGGTTAGGACATCTACTTTGTGCATGACACAAGTCATTTTTCCAACAATTGTTTACAGACAGATTATTTCACTTATAATTCACCAATTCCAGTGGGTCAGAAGTTTACATACACTAAGTTGACTGTGCCTTTAAACAGATTGGAAATTCCACCAAATGATGTCATGGCGTTAGAAGCTTGTGTTAGGCTAATTGACATAATTTGAGTCAATTGGAGGTGTACCTGTGGATGTATTTACAGGGCCTACCTTCAAACTCAGTGCCTCTTTGCTTGACATCATGGGAAAATGTACAAACAATAGTACGCAAGTATAAACTCCATGGGACCACGCAGCCGTCACACCGCTCAGGAAGGAGATGCGTTCTCTCTCCTGGAGATGAACGTACTTTGGTGCGAAAAATGCAAATCAATCCCAGAACAACAAAGGACCTTGTGAAGATGCTGGAGGAAACAGGTACAATAGTATCTATATCCACAGTAAAACGAGTCCCATATCAACATAACCTGAAAGGCCACTCATTAAGGAAAAAGCCACTGCTCCAAAACCGCCATTAAAAAAGCCAGACTACAGTTTGCAACTGCACATGGGGACAAAGATCGTACTTTTTGGAGAAATGTCCTCTGGTCTGATGAAACAAAAATATAACTGTTTGGCCATAATGACCATCGTTATGTTTGGAGGAAAAAGGGGGATGCTTGCAAGATGAAGAACACCATCCCAACCGGGAAGCACGGGGGTGGCAGCATCATGTTGTGGTAGTGCTTTGCTGCAGGAGGGGCTGGTGCACTTCACAAAATAGATGGCATTATGAGGTAGGAAAATTATGTGGATATATTGAAGCAACATCTCAAGACATCAGTCAGGAAGTTAAAGCTTGGTTGCAAATGGGTCTTCCGAATGGACAATGACCCCAAGCATACTTCCAAAGTTGTTACAAAATGGCTTAAGGACAACAAAGTCAAGGTATTGGAGTGGCCATCATAAAGCCCTGACCTCAATCCTATAGAAAATGTGTGGGCAGAACAAAAAAAGCGTGTGCGAGCAAGGAGGCCTAGAAACCTGACTCAGTTACACCAGCTCTGTCAGGAGGAATGGGCCAAAATTCACCCAACTTATTGTGGGAAGCTTGTGGAAGGCTACCCGAAATGTTTGACCCAAGTTAAACAATTTAAAGGCAATGCTACCAAATACTAATTGAGTGTATGTACATTTCTGACCCACTGGGAATGTGATGAAAGAAATAAAAGCTGAAATAAATAATTCTCTCTACTATTATTCTGACATTTCACATTTTTAAAATAAAGTGGTGATCCTAATTGACCTAAGACAGGGAATGTTTACTATGATTAAATGTCAGGAATTGTGAAAAACTGAGTTTAAATGTATTTGGCTAAGGTGTTTGTAAACTTCCAACTTCAACTGTAGATCCTAAAATGGACTGACACGCTAAAGAGAAAGAGGGAAAGAGAGAGAGAGAGAGAGCGAGAGAGAGGGACAGAGGGAAACAATGATACCAATGTAAAAAGTAGGGGAAGGTAGAAGGTTAAAAGTGGGCCTTAGAGGATGATAAGGCCATGTCCCCTCTTCCCCTTCCGGCCCTTCCCTGTAGTAGTCTTGTCCCACACACAGGCTGTTGGGTAGACATGGGTGAGATGTTGGGATAGCAAGGGATAAAGGGACATTGTGAGGAAGAGGCCTAGTTGTCAAAGAGGCTGCTGTAAGTCTTTATCAACACCATCCCCTAGGGTGGGTGTGGGCATTGATAACCTTCATAGGAACGCATGGGCCACTACTGATGACATCATCATACCCTTAGGAATGCCTGGTTCCTTGCAGTTGTTTAGGGTGCACTACCTGGCTGTGATAACACAACGTGACATAGAATGAATAGAACGGGCGTTCACATTCAAGTCAATTATGGCATAATGGGTGGACTGGCAGCCATTTTGAGTGTACCCATGCCAGGAAGTAAAGGCAGGAAGTGTACCCTTCAAACTGTGCTGTGATCTTTTTGAGTCAACTCAACTTACATTACAAAAAATACATTCCATTGCATGAGGCACTTCAGTTAGCATCATTTTAATTAACATTCTACATTACCATGGCAATCCAGCATCAGTTAATAGAACATTCGAAATTACCATGGAAATTGTTGTATCACAATACCAGGCAGCCATTTCGAGTGTATCCATGAGTTTACCATTCCAATTGCTAGGGTTAGATGTTCTATTAATTCTTTCTATGGCTATTACATTGTTCATGTGGTTATTACATTGTTCTAAAATTCAGTGATATGGTATCAGTCAAAAGTTTGGACACACCTACTCATTCAAGCGTTTTTCTTTATTTTTTACTATTTTCTACATTGTAGAATAATAGTGAAGACATAATAACTAGGAAATAACACATATGGAATCATTAAATAAATCTAAATATATTTTAGATTCTTCAAAGTAGCCACCGTTTGCCTTGATGACAGCTTTGCACACTCTTGGCATTCTCTCAATCAGCTTAATCTGGGATGCTTTTCCAACAGTCTTGAAGGAGTTCCCATATATGCTGAGCACTTGTTAGCTTGTTAGCTGCTTTTCCTTCACTCTGCATTCCAACTCATCCCAAACCATCTCAATTGGGTTGAGGTTGGGTGATTGTGGAGGCCAGGTTATCTGATGCAGCACTCCATCACTCTCCTTCTTGGTCAAATAGCCCTTACACAGCCTGGAGGTGTGTTGGGTCATTGTCCTGTTTAAAAACAAATGATAGTCCAAACTGTTCGCTGCTCTGGCACCCCAATGGTGGAACAAGCTCCCTCACGACGCCAGGACAGCGGAGTCAATCACCACCTTCCGGAGACACCTGAAACCCCACCTCTTTAAGGAATACCTGGGATAGGATAAAGTAATCCTTCTAACCCCCCCCCCCTTAAAAGATTTAGATGCACTATTGTAAAGTGGTTGTTCCACTGGATATCATAAGGTGAATGCACCAATTTGTAAGTCACTCTGGATAAGAGCGTCTGCTAAATGACTTAAATGTAAATGTAAATGTAATAGTCCCACTAAGCGCAAACCAGATGGGATGGCGTATTGCTGCCGAATGCTGTGTCAGCCATGCTGGTTAAGTGTGCCTTGAATTGTAAATAAATCACAGACAGTGTCACCAGCAAAGCACCCCACACCATCACACCTCCTCCTCTATGCTTCACGGTGGGAACCACACATACGGAGATCATCCATTCACCTACTCTGCGTCTCACAAAGACACAGCAGTTAGAACCAAAAATCTCAAATTTGGACTCATCAGGCCAAGGACAGATTTCCTCCAGTCTATTGTCCATTGCTCATGTTTCTTGGCCCAAGCAAGTCTCTTCTTATTATTGGTGTCTCCTCTGAAAAGTTGATGTGAGATGTGTCTGTTACTTGAACTCTGTGAAGCATTTATTTGGGCCGCAATTTCTGAGGCTGGTAACTCTACTAAACTCATACTCTGCAGGAGAGGTAACTCTGGGTCTTCCTTTCCCGTGGCGGTCCTCATGAGAGCCAGTTTCATCATAGTGTTTGATAATTTTTGCGACTGCACTTGAAGAAACGTTCAAAGTTCTTGAAGTTTTCCAGATTGACTGACCTTCATATCTTTAAGAAATTATGGACTGTCATTTCTCTTTGCTTATTTGAGCTGTTCTTGTCATAATATGGACTTGGTCTTTTACCAAATAGGGCTGTCTTCTGTATACCACCCCTACCTTGTCACAACACAACTGATTTGCTCAAATGCACAAAGAAGGAAAAAAATTCCACAAATTTACTTTCAACAAGGCACACCTGTTAATTGAAATGCATTCCAGGTGACAACTCATGAAGCTCGTTGAGAGAATGCCAAGAGTGTGCACAGCTGTCATCAAGGCAAAGGGTGGCTACTTTGAAAAATCTCAAATCTCAAATATATTTTGATTTGTTTAACACTTTTTTGGTTACTATATGATTCCATATGTGTTATTTCATAGGTTTGATGTCTTCACTATTATTCTACAACATAGAGAATCAAATCAAATCAAAGTTTATTTGTCATGTGCGCCGAATACAACAGGTGTAGACCTTACAGTGAAATGCTTACTTACAGGCTCTAACCAACAGTGCAAAAAAGGTATTAGGTGAACAATAGGTAAGTAAAAGAGGGGTTGGCGGGTGGTGGGTTGCGGGACAGTTAGCCCAGTTAACCAATGAGCGGGGGCACTGGTTGGTCAGGCCAATTGAGGTAGTATGTACATGAATGTATAGTTAAAGTGATGCATATATGATAAACAGAGAGTAGCAGCAGCTTAAACGAGGGGTTGGGGGAGCACACAATGCAAATAGTCTGGGTAGCCATTTGATTTACCTGTCCAGGAGTCTTATGGCTTGGGGGTAAAAACTGTTGAGAAGCCTTTTTGTCCTAGACTTGGCACCCGGTACCGCTTGCCATGCGGTATTAGAGAGAACAGTCTATGACTGGGGTGGCTGGGGTCTTTGACAATTTTTAGGGCCTGCAAACTTAATGATGGTGTTTGAGTCTTGCCTGGCCATGCAGTCATGGGTGAACAGGGAGTACAGGAGGGGACTGAGCACGCACCCCTGGGGGGCTCCAGTGTTGAGGATCAGCTTGGCAGATGTGTTGCTACCTACCCTCACCACCTGGAGGCGGCCCGTCAGGAAGTCCAGAAACCAGTTGCAGAGGGAGGTGTTTAGTCCCAGGATCCTTAACTTAGTGATGAGCTTTGAGGGTACTATGGTGTTGAACGCTGAGCTGTAGTCAATAAATAGCATTCTCACATAGGTGTTCCTTTTGTCCAGGTGGAAAGGGCAGTGTTAAGTGCAATAGAGATTGCATCATCTGTGGATCTGTTTGGGCGGTATGCAAATTGGAGTGGGTCTAGGGTTTCTGGGATAATGGTGTTGTGAGCCATTACCAGCCTTTCAAAGCACTTCATGGCTACGGACGTGAGTATCTGTAGTCGTTTAGGCAGGTTGCCTTCGTGTTCTTGTGCACAGGGACTATGGTGGTCTGCGTGAAACATGTTGGTATTACAGACTCAATCAGGGACATGTTGAAAATGTCAGTGAAGACACCTGCCAGTTGGTTAGTACATGCCCGGAGACACGTCCTGGTAATCCGTCTGGAGAGCGTGATCACACAGTTGTCCAGAACAGCTGATGCTCTCCTGCATGCTTCAGTGTTGCTTGCCTCGAAGCGAGCATAGAAGTGATTTAGCTCGTCTGGTACGCTCGTGTCACTAGGCAGCTCGCGGCTGTGCTTCCCTTTGTAGTCTGTAATAGTTTGCAAGCCCTGCCACATAAGACGAACATCGGAGCCGGTGTAGTACGATTCAATCTTAGCCCTGTATTGACGCTTTGCCTGTTTGATGGTTCGTCGATGGCAGAAAAGTATTTCTTATAAGCTTCCAGGTTAGAGTCCCGCACCTTGAAAGTGGCAGCTCTACCCTTTAGCTCAGTGTGGATGTTGCCTGTTTTCCATGGCTCCTGGTTGGAGTATGTACGTACAGTCACTGTGGGGACAACGTCATCGATGCACTTATTGATGAAGCCAGTGACTGATGTGGTGTACTCCTCAATGCCATCGGAAGAATCCCGGAACATATTCCAGTCTGTGATAGCAAAACAGTCCTGTAGTTTAGCATCTGCTTCATCTGACCACTTTTTTATAGACCGAGTCACTGGTGCTTCCTGCTTTAGTTTTTGCTTGTAAGCAGGAATCAGGAGGATAGAATTGTGGTCCGATTTACCAAATGGAGGGCGAGGGAGTGCTTTGTACACGTCTCTGTGTGTTTAGTAAAGGTGATCTAGAATTTTTTTCCCTCTGGTTGCACATTTAACATGTTGATAGAAATTTGGTAGAACTGATTTAAGTTTCCCTGCATTAAAGTCTCCGGCCACTAGGAGCGCCGCCTTTGGGTGAGCGTTTTCCTGTTTGCTTATTTCCTTATACAGCTGACTGAGTGCGGTCTTAGTGCCACCATATGTCTGTGGTGGTAAATAAACAGCCATGAAAAGTATAGCTGAAAACTCTCTAGGCAAGTAGCGTGGCCTGCAATTTAGCACAATATACTCTACTTCAGGCGAGCAAAATCTGGAGACTTCCTTAGATTGCATGCACCAGCTTTTGTTTACAAATATGCACAGACCGCCCCCCCCCCCTCGACTTACTGGAGTGTGCTGTTCTATCCTGCCGGTGCAGCGTGTATCCCGCTAGCTGAATATACATGTCGTCATTCAGTCACGATTCCGTGAAACATAGGATATTACAGTTTTTGATGTCCTGTTGGTAGGATATTCGTGATCGTACCTCGTCTAATTTATTGTCCAATGATTGCACATTGGCGAGTAATATTGACGGTAACGGCAGCTTTCCCACTCGCCTTCTGCGGGTCCTCACAAGGCATCCCGCTCTGTGTCCCTTGTACCTGCGTTTCTTCCTCTTGCAAATAACGGGGATGTTGGCCCTGTCGGGTGTTTGGAGAATGTCCTGTGCCTCCTGCTTGTTGAAGAAAAAATCTTTGTCTAATCCGAGGTGAGTGATCGCTGCCCTGATATCCAGAAGCTCTTTTTCTCCGTAAGATATGGTTGCAGAAACATTATGTACAAAAGAAGTTGCAAATAACGCGAAAAACCCCCACATAATAACACAATTGGTTGGGCGCCGTAAAACTGCTGCCATTTCTTCTGGCGCCATTAAAAAAAAGAATTTAACAGAAAAAAAATAACAATTGTAAAAAATAAAGAAAAACCTTTGAATAAATAGGTGTGTCCGAACCTTTGACTAGTACTGTATGTTTCTTTGAGTCTTGTCTACATCTATGTTAAGATTGTCTCATGCCTCACTAAACATATTTCTGCCTCTCCATCTTACTCCTTTGAAACCCATGTCACCGTTATCCTTGTCTTTCTCTTTACCTCTCCTACAGGACTATTTTCTCTGTAGCCTATTTCTCATCTCTCAAATCAGCATGTTGAAATCGCTCTCCTTTTGTTTCCCTGTGTTTAATAATAAATCAGCTGCAGGGTTGTTTTTCTCTCTGGCATCTGCGCCGGCTCAGCCCCCAAGCCACTGTGGTCTCTCAAAATGTGCTTATGGCAACAACAAAAAAACTATAGCATGACATATTTATCTGTCATATTTATGCCACATTCATCTCCCATCAAATGGAGCATTTTCACTATGGTGTATTTATCCACCCGGAGCCTCATAACGCTAGCAAAACAAACATGTGTCTGTGCTCGTGTTCCGGTATGTTTGATATGCTATAGGCCTGTTTATTTGAGCTGAGAAGAGCACTAGCTCGGAATGAAATGCTTGGCACATGACTCGTCATATTTCTGAGCATGAGGAGCGTCGGCCATTTTATGACTGATAGTTCGTTGACCTGAGGCTGCGAGGGGATTCTGGAAGACTAACGCATAATTACTGGCCCAGTGAGCGCAAGCCCCAAAATGATTTATGTCAGATAAAAAATTGCTAACTATTCGGGTTGCCGTGGTAATGGGTAAACCGAGCGGCGTGTGTAAACAGTGTGGTCAGTGTTGTAGATATGAGTGGAGTGGATCCCACGGTGTGTGTGTGTGTGTGTGTGTGTGTGTGTGTGTGTGTGTGTGTGTGTGTGTGTGTGTGTGTGTGTGTGTGTGTGTGTGTGTGTGTGTGTGTGTGTGTGTGTGTAGGGGTGGCTGTACATAACCCTTGGTGCTCCTCTACCTCCGGACACTCCAGTTCGATAACGTCAGAAAGGAGCTTTCCCTCGACATTCCCACATCTCCAAACATCTCCGGAATCCCATTTATTCTGACGATGCCATGGTAACCAGAAACTACACACACCTGTGAAAAGACCAGATACACTCCCTGGCATTCCTTTTCGCAAGTACTCTATGGATTCATATACTGTATGTTGTTTCGTACCCATCACACAAATATACCATTGGGCACATGGAAGTTAGGAAATAGATGGAATCTTGCTGGATGCCCTGAATGCCTGTTAAAACCTCTTGTTCCAAGTAATTACACTACGGTTATTACACTACAGTTATTACACTACGGAGTCGCTACATGCAGATGGATACATCCACAACTCCGCTAGGAGCCCACGTAAACACGCACACGTACACCCCTTGGCACAGCTGGGCAACAAACACACACTCATGCATACACAAACAGGCATGCACCACACATGCACACACATGCACATACATCCCCCTTCCATAAACCCTTCAACAATCCCTTCCTGTCAAACGTTGATGTGCCATGAGTAAGGGGGCGTGGCTAGTGAGTGATTGACAGCTTGTTGGCAGCGGACAGCGCCGAGAGGAATCTGAGGGGTGAGCTTAGCATGCCTGTGGCCCAGGGCCTCTAAAGCAAGGCGCGGAGAGACAAACGACAATAAGACAACGGAGACGTGCTGGAGAGGTCTCTCTGGATATGTGGCCACTAAAAATAGAGCCAAGTGCAAACCACGGACAGGCATTTCCTCATTGCTCTATCGACTGTGACGATGACAGATGGACAGTTGTCCAGTTGTAGGTAAGCCTGCCACTCGCATACCTGTGTGTGTGTGTGTGTGTGTGCGTGTGTGTGCATGCATGTTGCGCGTGTGTGTACGTGTGTATTTCTCACTGCCAAAGGGGTTGGCAGAAATAGTTGGTAAGGGCTGACTGTATGTGCACCAGGTCGAAAAAGAAAGCAGGAGCGGGGGAAAACCCGCAGTTCTCTCCTTCACTCCAGCCCGTGCCACCACAAACAGGCCTAATGTTCACAAAGTGGTACCCATAACTGCCTAGGAGGGCCAGAAACCGTAGTAACACAAAAATACATTCACTAAACCACTGGCCTTGTTCGACAAAGACTCAGACACAGAATATGAAATGACTTAACACAAGGACACCTGACATTTTACTTGGTCTGAGAGAACAGAGAAGTGAGAGACGGGTGAGCGAGGGATGAGAGAGATGTATAGAGAAGTTAGAGAAGGGCTACAGAGGGGTGACATCGGAGAGAGGGGTTTGAAAGCGGAGATAGAAACGTAGGAGAGGGTGGAGAGAAGGATGAGAGAGAGGAGGACAGAATGATGGCGAGATGAAACAGAATGACAGGTCTTTCCCCCCCCTTCCCTCGTTGCAGGAGTTTCTGTTCTTATAAAGCTCTCCCTAAGTAGCTCAATATGTCTGTGGTGGGTTGCCAGTGTTGTGAATGTCACCCCTCCTGGTCTTAGGATCGCTTTACTGCCTGTATGAATGGACTCCATGTGCTGAGGGATTGTGGGTGTGTGCGTGTGCGCATGTGTGTGTGTATGCATGCGCATGTGTGTATGAGCATGTGTGTGTGTGTGTGTGTGTGTGTGTGTGTGTGTGTGTGTGTGTGTGTGTGTGTGTGTGTGTGTGTGTGTGTGAACATGCGTGCGTACATGTGTGTGTATGAGAGTGTGTGTGCAGGTGGTTCAGTTTAACCCTTTACACTGAGCGCTGCACCGTTTAACCCCTGTGCCTCAGGAGTGAGACTCCAATTAACAGCCTTTCCTGTTCTTTCAGCTGCAGCTGGTGCTACATATGCAACAGGACTGCATCCGGTCTACATATGATGCGATAATACTGTGTCTATCAATGATTTCAGATTGATACTCACTCCATCAACACACCGTCGGTGCCAGTCCATTGGACTTTGATTTAAGCCAGTTTACATCAAGCAGCCTATGGCTATTATATAGATGATATTGCTTTTTCAGGAGTCAATTTGATCCATTTCGGTTTTCTTTGTTGCATGCTTGAAGTCCATCACAATCTCCACTTTACCACATGGAGGAATGAAATCGAGAGAGCGACAGGACAAATAAGTAGAAGGTGGGAAAAGGTGTGCAGGGAAATAAGACTGATTTCTTTGGGGTCAAAAAGGGCACATGAAAAGTTTTCCAAACGTGTTGGGGAGCGTTCTCAAAGTGTTCTCATTAGATAGCTTGTGTAGAACTTGGTGAGGTGTGTGAGAGCGAGAGACAGAGCACTCCCCTAGTTGGTGTGGTGCATCCACCCACTCGTGCTGCGTTTGGCCTGCTGCCTGCGTCAGATCGAGAGAGAGCGCAAGGGAGTTATGGACTGTTACTGAGGACATTTGGTTGTCATGTTTCAGGAGCTCTGGAAGTGAAAAGGAAGAAAATGAAGAGATTGGGAGGAAGAAGGACAGCTGCGTAGCTTTGAGCAGCCCTGAGTTCTCTCTGTGGCATACAATAGACTTGGAGTGATGGCTTCAATATGGATGAAGAGGTAATCTCGTAAAAAACACATGAAACGGATTTCTTCAAAGAGTATGGTTTTAATCTTTCCATATGACATCTAATATGCTGCATTTGTGTGTTTCGTCATACGTTATGGTAGAATCCTTTACTGAACAAATCCCCTGATGGTTGGATGAGAGTGTGGCTCACTGAAATGAAGCTCTACTATCCGGTAAAGAAATCCCAGGACTAAGGGCAGGGCTTCAGAGCTGGCTCCAAGAGCATCTGGGGTTATGGTCACACTTCCTAGGTTACGGTCCTGGTTTGGACATTTAGATTCCTATGCTGCAGTTACAGTGCTCAGAAATAGCCTAGTCCTGGGTTGTGTTCAGTTGGGCACACATTGACAAATGTTTCGCAACGGAAAACTAAATAATGTGTTCTCATTGGCCAAATCAGCAAGAACCTCCCACATTTCACGTTTTTTCCCAACTGAACACAGACCTGGTGTTGTTGACTGAGGAAATGGATGCGTCTTCACCAATGTCATGGCTCTAGTTCTCCTACTCAGCCTGGCCTCAGAGCAATACGAAATATACTTTACGTATTTCTGAGCACCTCCAAGATGTATGATACCTACTAATGGCCTATTTACTTGAGACAGAAATTAAAGTAGGAAGGTTGGGTTGGCGTAATTCGCGACAGACTAGCAATCCAAAAGTTTCATGTTCGAGTCGCATCAGGAACAACTGTAGCATTTTGCCTAACCCTTCCCCTTATTCTAAACTTAACCGAATTAACCCAACCTATTATGTAAATTCACCTAACCTTTGTTGTTTTTAGTTCTCCTAACCTTTGTTGTTAGTTTCCCTAACCACCAACGTAAATTCCACCCGTAATTCTCCTTTGTTGTTACGTGTTGTAGTACTCAAGTCCGTTCTCGAGACCACAAATTGAGTGTCTCGGTCTTGTCTCGGTGTCAGATACATTTTACTCAGTCTTGACTCCGTCTCAGACAATGAACACTCGTAATTTTGACTTGCCTGACTTGCCTAGTTAAATAAAGGTTAAATAAAGGTTAAATAAAAATAATAATAAAACATTTAAAAAATGTTTCCCGAGACCAAATGTTTCCCGAGACCAGCAGCTCCCCTTCAGTCAGTGCATAAAACTGCTTTGACGGGCCAAATATTCACACTCCTTTCATGACACAACAATATCTTATCGCCTATTAAAACCGGGGCTTCCTACTTTACTTGTAATATTACTGTCCTTTACTCTCGTTGAAAAAAATACTCAAACTTTTTCGTGCTCATCAGAATTTTTCGTGCTCATCAGAATTTTTCATGCTCATCAGAAGGGAAGAGTGGGGGAAATTGTTTGAAAGTTGTGTACTCACTATTAGTAAGGGGAGACCGGGGCAACATATTTTGTCTTTTTATCTATTATAGACCTGTTTGGGTTAGTGATCATTTGTAGAGTGGCTCTCTATTTGCCCTCTCAATGCATATTTTCACCATTCTGTATGTCTGAAGAATCCATGTTCTTCTGAAATATGAACACAGAGATACTGGACATTTTGAACTGTTATTATGGTGGCAATTTCACACAATTACAATCATGGTCTTGAATTGCACTCACATTTTTCTGGACACTGTCTTTACTTGGTCTTGGACCCCACTCACCCCTCCCGGTCTTGGTCTTGACTTGGACTCGATTTGCTCCTATCTTGAATCGGTCTCGCTTTAGGTGGTCTCAAACACGACACTGGTTGTTACGAACACGACACTGGTTGTTACATTTTCAGATATTTTGGTTATTAGTTACTTCCTAGTGCACAATAAAGCCTACAAAATGGATGGGGTATGGAAAATAGATATCTGAATAGAAAGATTGTGATGTATATAGGAATAATATACGTCCTCCAAGACATAATGCTAAGTTACGTCATCTAATATGTATGCTATTGTACAACAGGGTAAGACATATGATACAATAAGTCCTATAATTCATATGATATTGTACGACCGCTATTCCATTTACAATGTAACATAATGTTGCATATCATACTAAATGGAGTGTTTTATGTATAGAATAATATGAATGAGACCAGGTTGTCCTACTTTACCCCAGTTTGAACTCTGGGTTGGTTGGCAACACCTTGAAGGGAAGGGCATCATCCATCATTCCCAAATGAGAGACAGCAAGGACAACTGATAGGTTATCTTTCAGCAGGAGGTTTCCCAACCCTGGAGTAAAATGAGAGGTTGTCACATTTTCACAGAGGCACTTCCCTTCCCCTCAGTCCTCCACATCCTCTCTTCCTCTTCTTCTGTTTACTTTATTGTTCTCTGCAATGCCTTCAGGGTGTAATGCCTTTTCTTTGCTGTAACTTTTTTTCTGGCACGATGTCCTGATGTGGCCCTGTCTTTACGTACTGCATTCTGTTCTTATTTTGGGGTTTTGTCAGCTGTAAGTACAGTTCAAATGTCTCAAACTGATACCATTGTTCACTCATTGTTCATACCTTGATGATATGTTTGACTATGAGTTGTTTCTCTCTTGGAGATATTCAATATCTAGACCCACATGACAGTATAGCATCTAGCTCAACGGACCTATCATCTGATTTTATTTAGGTGATTAATCTGTAGATAAAAAAACTCACTTTATTTGACATTATTACCATGCAGAAAGCCCAATAATTATATATATATATTTTTTTGTTTTAAGACATCAGCATACAGATGTTCTTAATTTGATCACTCTTTTGTTGCTGAGAATTTTAAGCAGGAAATGCAAATTGTAGTGTATTTATAGTGGCTTCTACAGTTTGTAATTTCCACTTTCAAATTTCAGACTTGATTTGCCTTAATGAACAATATATCAACCCCTACAAAAATGTCCATTAATTATAATCTACATAATCATTCAGATTTCCTGTTGCTCCAACCCGGCTCAAATTAAGATCCTACATCTGTACCCTCCCGTTCTCCCCCCTCCTCATCGAATCACATCAAAGTCCAAATGATTGGATTTAACAGGCTTACATCCTTCTAATAGACTCTTACCAACAGACTAAAACGCAACAGGCCTGTTTTTTCCTTCCACTGTTGGAGAACATGAAAGTTTGTTTAGTCTATGTTGCACCATCACTCCACGCATCACTCCACTGCTCATTGATCACAACGTTGGAAGAGGGACGGATGGAGAGTCACAGCTCGTAAAGACGAGATTTTCAGACGTTAGCCTCTCTGGTAATTCAATGGTAATTACCAGTGGGATGTGACGGATGTGCTAACACTAGACTGCTAGTCCTAATTGGGGCCTAACCATTGAAAGGAACAGCCACTTCAGTCAGAACATGCCTCGTCTGGCATCACTGCCAGCCATTAGCGCTGAATGGATTCCATAATGTTCCATTAAACCCATTCTCTATCACTCTGTTGTGTTCATTTACTCTCTCTTTTTCTTCCTCTCTTTCTCTCATTCTCTTGTTCATCTCTCTCTCTCTCTCTCCCTCTCTCTACTCTTCCCCTCAATCCCTCTCTTTTTGGCTTGATCACTTTAAATGGGGGGAGTGCATTTTTATTGTTCCCTTAATGATTTGAGGCACTGATCAGTAGAGAGCTTTTAAGATGAGCACGTCATCCTAAAAAAAAACACACAAAAAAAACACACACAAAACAAAAAAAATGTCCCGTTCCAGGGCGAGATAGTGTGTGGTGACTGACCTCCTTTGTAAACAAATTGACGCACTGAAACGTTTCTATTTATTGTCTTGTTTTGTTTCCCAGTGCTGGCCTGCTCCTTTTGTGACTTGTTGTGTGTTTTATCTCTCTGATATGAGGGCATTCCATTGGCATGGTGTAACGCACAGGCCACATGGTAGCATAGTCCTCCACACAACACAGTCCCAACGGCCAGTGTGAGGCGGGTTAACCTCTACACTGCCTTCTGCGTGGGGGAAGAAGACCTCTTATTCATTATGACTTCAAAGGCAGAACTGATCCTAGATCAGCACTCGTACTCTGAGGCGCTGTGTGAATACGGGTTGCCGGTTTGGGGGAGAGATATATCTCTGTTGTTGGGAACGTGGGGGAGTGGGGTGGTGGTGAGGAATTGAATGTTGTGGAGGAAAAAATGACGGCGGTTGATAGATAACAAGGGCGTATTTGAGTCGATGTAGAGTGGATGGAGAGAAAGTGAGAGGGAGGGAGGGTGAGAGGAACATGATCCAGGAGAGAGGGAGGGAACACACCTATGGGAAGTGGTGCAGGTGGATGGCAACCTGCCATGCTGTGGGGCAGTGTGCATGTGTGTATGTGTGTGGGGGGATTGATTTTACTCTAGGAGGCGCTATTGACTGAAGACAACACAATGCCGCCACTTTCTTTCTGCCTCTCCCTTTTGATAAAGTCTGTTCATTTTCTCTCTTCTCTCGACAAATGGTCGCCACTTGTTCCACCCTTTTTCTAGTAAGACATCAAGACTGCCTCTGTGTAGTTATGTAACTGGGGCTCATCTGGGCTTCAGAGGAAGAGCCGATAAACAAGATTAACAAAGATCAGTGACCAAACAGGAAGTGGGGACACCAGCCAGATTTGGTTGCATTTTTATTCACATCCTCAGAAGCTTCTGTGTTACACAGTCTAAACACCTTAATTACATCTAGATGTTCCGCTAGCGGAACACCTGCTCCAATATCCAATGATGGGCGTGGCGCGAAATACAAATTACTCTAAAATCCGAAAACTTCAATTTTTCAAACATATGACTATTTTACAGCATTTTAAAGACAAGACTCTCGTTAATCTAACCACACTGTCCGATTTCAAAAAGGCTTTACAGCGAAAGCAAAACATTAGATTATGTCAGCAGAGTACCCAGCCAGAAATAATCAGACACCCATTTTTCAAGCTAGCATATAATGTCACAAAAAACAAAACCACAGCTAAATGCAGCACTAACCTTTGATGATCTTCATCAGATGACAACCCTAGGACATTATGTTATACAATGCATGCATGTTTTGTTCAATCAAGTTCATATTTATATCAAAAACCAGCTTTTTTACATTAGCATGTGACGTTCAGAACTAGCATACCCCCCTCAAACCTCCGGTGAATTTACTAAATTACTCACGATAAACGTTCACAAAAAACATAACAATTATTTTAAGAATTATAGATACAGAACTCCTCTATGCACTCGATCTGTCCGATTTTAAAATAGCTTTTCGGTGAAAGCACATTTTACAATATTCTCAGTAGATAGCCCGGCATCACAGGGCTAGCTATTTAGACACCCACCAAGTTTAGCACTCACCAAAATCAGATTTACTATTAGAAAAGTTTGATTACCTTTGATGTTCTTCGTCAGAATGCACTCCCAGGACTTCTACTTCAATAACAAATGTTGGTTTGGTCCAAAATAATCCATAGTTATGTCCAACAGCGGCGTTTTGTTTGTGCGTTCTAGACACTATCCGAATGGTAAATAAGGTTCGCGCGCATGGCGCATTTCGTGACAAAAGATTTCTAAATATTTCATTACCGTACTTGGAAGCATGTCAACCGCTGTTTAAAATCAATTTTTATGCCATTTTTCTCGTAAAAAAGCGATAATATTCCGACCGGGAATCTGCAATTAGGTAAACAGACGAAAGAAAATAAATCACTGGGTCGACTCGGGCACGCGCCTAAGCCCTTTGTCCTCTGATAGACCACTTAGCAAAAGCGCTCGTGTGTTTCAGCCAGGGCTTTGAATTACGTCATTCAGCTTTTTCCCGGGCTCTGAGAGCCCATGGAAGCCGTAGGAAGTGTCACGTAACAGCAGAGATCCTTTGTAATGGATAGAGATAATAAAGAAGGGCCAGAAATGGTCAGACAGGGTACTTCCTGAACAGAATCTTCTCATGTTTTGGCCTGCCAAATGAGTTCTGTTATACTCACAGACACCATTCAAACAGTTTTAGAAACTTTGGAGTGTTTTCTATCCAAAGCTAATAATTATATGCATATTTTAGTTTCTGGGCAGGAGTAATAATCAGATTAAATCGGGTACGTTTTTTATCCAGCCGTGAAAATACTGCCCCCTATCCATAACAGGTTAACCATTTGGGGTTAATGCCTAACCTTAACCATTTGGAGCTCATGCCTAACCTTAACCATTTGGAGTTAATGCCTAAACTTAACCTTAAACACTTGAATTTGAGGTTTGAGAAAAATGTCTGAGTTGAGACTGCGAAAGCTGGTAGATGCAAATTGGAACACATTGTATCCATTGGTGTCCAGACTATTCATCGCCTTGGTGCATGTTGTTGATTGTTGTTGATTGGAA
The DNA here is from genome assembly GCF_901001165.1 of Salmo trutta. Classification (NCBI taxonomy): domain Eukaryota; kingdom Metazoa; phylum Chordata; class Actinopteri; order Salmoniformes; family Salmonidae; genus Salmo; species Salmo trutta. Next base: position 11,173,567 of record NC_042966.1, read on the forward strand.
AGATTTGACTTTGGCTTTGTCGTACTGTGTGGATAGGCAAGTGTGCCTTCTGTGTAATGTGTTTTGTGTCTGTGTAACAGTATGTGTGTGCTAGCAGGTTTGTGCAAGTACTATATGTTTCCATGTATCATTGTGACATGGTGGAACGTTGCTGACACTTCCTGGTCCCGTGGGGCTTTTCCCTTCCGACCCCACCCTATTGTCATCGGTGGCAATTATTCCACTAAACACTGCAAATTATTTCATGTAGGCAATCGTTCAGCGGTTCACTGATCATCAATGGACTCAGTCATTGTATGATCAATTATTAGAGCATACCTGCATACTGTATGGAAGGAAAATATAAGTTCTGCGATTGAGCAAGCAAATAGATTTCTGGAAAAAGTAGCTTTCCAGTGTTTTTATGTTGTTTTCTCAAGTCAGTCAAAACTGTGTATTCAGTGAGTCTCCACTTTCAACACCCTGAATAATTTGCCCCAATTAGGTTTAAATGTAATTCCTGTTGACGTCAACGATTAATACTGTTATTATTATGATTCAGTATGAATAAATGTTCTCAAAAAGAAAACAGCTGGGACTTGAAACCCTCAAAGGAAAAGCGAGTCAGTTCTGAAGGCACTCCAAGACAAGTAGTCCTTCAATCAAGATGCCAAACTCCCTCACTGACTTTGTCTCTGACTCCGTCTCTGCTCCTGTCGTACTTTACATGTTCGGCATTTTTTTCTCTCCAAGGCTACGTCCCAAATTCCACCCTATGTCCCCTATATAGTGCACTACTTTTGACCAGGGCGCCGTAGGGTTCTGGTCCAAAGTAGTGCACTATATAGTGACATTTAGTACAATATCGGATGTACCCGAAGACTCGCTAAGTTATTCGACTTAATGTGGAGAGAAAAGCGTAGGGAGCAGACTTAAATCAAAATGTATTTTAGCAGCTCTGCGGTCCGGCAGGACTCCCATTCTGACTGACGAGCTATTTGACTAGCATGCGATGCCAGAGGGCAAACCCAGAAACTCTACTCTTCTCCACCTTAGGGGTTTAATATTTGCAAGAATCTGAGATTCCACGTGCTGAATGTCAAATGTTTATGTCTGTATGCATTGTGTTGAATGATTCTGACATCTGCTTCCTAAGGCAAGAACAATATGAACCCTTATTTCCATATTGCAAGTATAACAGACTTATGCACTTGACCACCATCATTGCGGCATATAGATTTGGGCGTTGAGTTTGGACTGTATAAAGTCTGTAAATAATGTTCCATTAAATCTGCTGAGTATTCCATAGATGGCCCTTGTTGTACAGTAGCCTAACTTTAGCTATTATAAAACATTTAGCTATTATAAAATGATTATCAGACAAACCCTCAGTCTACTGCATGCGTGCATGTGTCTGTTTAGCCTAAGGTATAGTAGGCCTCAGTGGAGGCTGCTGAGGGGAACGACGACTCATAATAATGGCTGGAATGGAGTATAACGGAATGGCATCAACCACATTGAAACCAGGGGTTTGATACCATTCCATTGACTCCATTCCAGCCATAATTATGAGTCGTCCTCCCCTCAGCAGCCTCCGTTGGTAGACCTGTCTGTATACATGTGTGTTTCAGGGTTAACTTGCCGGGTCGGGTAAGTGAGTGTTTGTGTGGACCGTGTCATGGTCATGCACGGTTG